>NC_141885.1:11453333-11755277 GCF_030686135.1 Camelina sativa
TCCTCACTCCCACAGCAAGATCTCACCCATAAAGCCTTGAAAACTCACAAAAACTCAAGAACACACTTTTCTCTTCTTTTTCTCTCTGTTTCAGCGGCGAGACAACAACAAAACACGACCTAGGTCGTTTCCGCACTTTAATACCTCGGTTCAACGGTTTTCCCTAAACCAAACCGGTCCAAATCGATAATTAAATCGAAATGGTCAAACCATAGAATATTGGTCAACCGACACCACCCTTGGTGTCGATCGACACCTTCCCCCCAAAATGCACAGTTTTAGTTTGTGGGCGTTACAATTCTCCCCCACCAACATAGATTTGTCCTCGAATCCCAAACAACCATCAGCCAAGGACTCCAGTGCAACCGTATCCACAGCCCGCACTCTTCCGACCGATCTACGAAAGGTCACCTCTAGGCGATAGATTCACGTTCCAGGCATTATTTGCTATCGACTTTTGGACTTTCCTTTACTTAGAGGCCTAAACCTTGAGTTTTTATTGGCTCCTCATTAGACCGAAGCCTGCATGCCATAATATTGGCTCCTCATCGGCCCTAAGCCCGCATGCCATAATGTATAAGAAAGTGCAATACTCGTCTCTCGGGTCGCCACCCTACAGTGCGCCCCCAGATCATCATCTGAAGTCGATATACCAACTATACTCTCAGGCCATAAAGTCTTAGAGTATAGCAGTACCAGGAGAACCGAAGACCCCCAAGAGTCGCGAGCAATCAATTCTGAACACGCCTGAGTCCTATCCCTAACCAGGTTACCTTCCCGTGGCTTGCGTAAGACAACACAATGTCCTACCAACCACATATCCCCTCACTGGAATACCTCATGACCACACAAGGATCATCTCACTACCCCACAGGCCACCACAAAGGCCAAACAAATGCCCTAAACAGGATCGCCACCAAGGAAAAATAAATGTCCTAAACAGGAGGGCCACAAAGGCCAAACAAATTTCCTAAACAGGACTGCCACAAAGGCCACTCGTCCCGATTGACCGTCACAAAGACCACTCGTCGCGAAGGACCTCCTAGACAGGTAACTCTGAAAACACAGCCCGCCACAAAGGCCACACATATAGATAAACAGCCCGCCACAAAGGCCACACATCTGGCTGAAAAGCCAGCCACAAATGCCACACATCTGGCTAAACAGCCCGCCACAAAAGCCACGCAATGGCTAAACAGCCCGCCACAAAGGCCACACACGGCTAAACAGCCCGCAACCAAGGCCACACAAGCCTCTACAAGGCTTACAAACACCAAAAGTGGACAAATTTTAACTCACATAAAACTTTCCATTTTTAGACTTTTCACTTCTGGAAACTTTCCTCTTTTAGAAACTTCTATTTCAGGAAACCTTCCCTCAAACACTGCCTCATGGAAATTTTGTACCCCGAGCACCACCTCATCTTGTTACTTAGTCGCACAACCAACCACCCCTAAGCGACCAAGTAAAACAAGAGAGATGGGCTAGAATCCTCCATTCCCGCTCCAGCCATGGACTACAACTAGGACTAGGCTAGACAAGTTAAAGTCGTGACCTGCTTCTCGAACCACTTCTTGAACCTTGCCTTCATCCTCGCCTTTAGCTCCGAAGTGTGCTCCTCAACACCATCACAGTCCCAAAGGACACTCATCAAAGGAATCTTGTAACGCCTGCGAACCAAAACTTAGCGTTTTGGGGGTGGGTGTCGATCGACACTCATGGTGGTGTCGGTCGACACCACTTATTCTGGTTCGACCAGATTGATTTAATTATTGTTTTGGACTGGTTTGGTTTAGGAAAAACCATCTAACCGAGTTATTTAAGGGAGAAAACGACCTAGGTCGTGGTTGTTTTTGTCTTAAGCCGTTTTTGAGAAAAATACACATAGAAAAGGAGAGAAAATGTTCTTGAGGTTTTAGAGAGAGTTTGTGAGATTTGAAGGTGTTTTTGGAGAGATCTTGCTGTGAGAGTGAAGATCCAAGGCTAGAAACGTGGTGGGAAGGTTTTTGTGGTGGTAGCTTCGTCTTTTGGGCTTAGATCTCTTTGTTGGCTAAGGTGAGTGCATGAACATGGCTTATCTAAGCTAAGATCTCTGTTTATGTGATATTGTGTGTTGTTGGGTTGTTTATTTTGGTTGTTTGTGAGTTTTTTGTAGCTCCTGAGGCTTGGATTCGTTCCTGGGATCGTGTGGGACGAAAAGGAGAAGTTTGGAGGCGAGATTCAGAGGTTCTATTTGAAGGAAATCACTGCTCGACAGTGGTTTCGGTCGACACCATGTGGAGGTTTCGGTCGACACCATGTGGAGGTGTCGGTCGACACCGTTAGGGTTTTGGGGGTGTCAAGCAGGTGTCGGTCGACACCCAAGTGGTGTTGGTCGACACCAGATGTCCATTGTCGGTCAACACCTTCTGGTATCGGTCGAGACCCTTCTGACAGTAACCAGATTTTGTCGGGTCACTTGTGCATGTTCCTGGTTTGTTTTATTGTTGTTGTTTGTGGCATGAGAGGTCTTATTTCTTGTGTGTATAGCCCAGTAGATGGGAGGATTGCCTCACTGAGTATTTATCAAATACTTATGCATCTCAATTTGTGTTTGTGGTGCAGGTAAAGGCAAACTGTGATCGTGGAATCAAGGCAATGAAGAGGAGGATGTTCTAGGGACTCGATTGTTTGTTGTCTGGCATTGCTAGGTTGCTAGATTTGGGTCATTACAAACATTGCTAGGTTGCTGGTTCTATGTTTCCTGTTGTTGAATTATTCGAGATTAATTATGTTATAATAATAGTTTATTATTGGATATTTATTGATTATTGGTATTGTTTATTTCCGCGGTTAGTTGTGATTGTGGTTAGGTCGCTAGTGGGTATGGGACGACTACTTGTAGTTTATATATTATTATTATTTGTTATTAAAAAAAACGGGTCATGTCTTTTCAAATCTTCTTCTTCCGAAGTTTCTTGATCCTCCTTTCGAGCACCCACACTGGTCTCGCCTCCAAAGTCATGTTAGGCTGAAGATCCTCAGGAATCTTAACCAAGAACTGACCATCCTCACGGAGGCACTTCCGCAACATAGACACATGGAAAACTTTATGGAATGCTCGTATAACCTCTGTTAACTCTAGTCTATATGCCACTGGTCCAACCCGCTCAATCCCTCTGAACGGACTTATATACCTCAGACTCAACTTAGTCTCAATCAATGACCTGTTCGGACCCTGCAACATGGCCATCTTGAGGTACACTCTATCTCCAACCTGAAACTCAAGATCTCTCCTCCTCCTATCGGCATAACTCCTCTGCCGATCCTGAGCTTCCTTCATGTTCAGCTTGAGAACCTGAATCTTCTCTGAGGTCTCCTGAACAAAATCTGCCCCGTACATACTCCTCTCCCCCACCTGAGTCCAGCATAACTTTGTACGACACGGCCTCCCATACAAAGCCTCATAAGGAGCCATCCCAATACTCGCCTGGTAACTGTTGGTGTAAGCAAACTCTACCAAGCTCAAATGATCTGCCCAATGGCCACCCCAATCCAGCACACACATCCTCAGCAAATCCTCGAACATCTGGATCGTCCTCTTTGACTGTCCATCTGTCTGGGGATGATAAGTTGTAGTCATATGCACCTTAGTGCCCATCTCTGCCTGAAATGCCCTCCAGAACACCGAAGTGAACTTGGAATTCCTATCAGACACAATGCTCACTGGCACCCCATGCAACCTGACTATCTTCTTCACATACTTCTAAGCCAAGACTGCTGCTCCATCAGTCTTCTTAATAGCTAGAAAATGTGCCGACTTGTTCAGCCGGTCCACAATGACCCAAATAGCATCAAACGTCCTGGACACTGGTAAACCAACCACGAAGTCCATAGTAATCATATCCCACTTCACTCTGGAATGGGAAGACTCTTCAGCAATCCACCTGGTACCCGATGCTCAGCCTTCACTATCTGACACACATCACACCTCGCGACCAAGCTATCCACATCCTTCTTCATCCCGACCCAATGATAGTATCTCTTGAGGTCACGATACATCTTACTCGCTCCTGGATGAATAGAGAATGCTCGCATGAGGCTTTCTCAGGATCTCCTGCCTCAACTCCTAATCCTTAGGCACACAAATCCGCCCATGTACCAAAATAGTACCATTAACTGAGACCTGATATTCATAATCAACAGCCTTCGAGGCATTCACCAGCCCCAAATCATTCTCCTGAGCCAAACGCACTCTGCTCAACGAATCCGCTCTATCAGTTGCAGCCAAGCCCAACGGCTCATGAGAAACCGCACACAAACTCAAAGCACTTATCTCTCCTACCAGAGAATCCATATCCTGCTCCTGAGTCGAAGCTGCCCTCTTCCGACTCAGAGCATTTGCAACCAGGTTAGCCTTACCATGTGGATAAGCTATCTCCAGATCATAATCCGCCACCAGCTATATCCACCGCCTCTGCCTCAAGTTCATCTTGGGCTGAGTGAATATATACTTCAGGCTCTTATGATCTGTAAACACCTGTACCTTTGCACCAAAAAGATAAGATCTCCAAATCTTCAAGGCAAAAACTACAGCATCCATCTCCAAGTCATGAGTAGGATAATTGTCCTCTTGCTTCCACAACTACCGCGAAACATAGGCAATCACCTTCCCATGCTGCATCAACACACACCCCAACCAACTCTGGATGCATCTGTATACACCACATAGGGTTCTCCCTGCTCAGGCAAAGCCAATACTGAAGTAGTAGTCAACATCTCCTTCAGGCTTGCAAAGCCCTCCTCGCACTCCTGTGACCACACAAAAGGAACATACTTCCCTTTCAACTTAGTCATAGGACGTTGCTTGCAAAGCCCTGCCCAAACCTCCTGTAATAACCTGCCAACCCAAGGAAACTCCTGATATCTGTGGCATTCTGCGGTCTAATCTAATCTCTAATAGCCTGAATCATCTCCGGATCTACAGAAACCCCATCTGCTGAAACTATGTGACCCAGAAAACCCATTTCATGCTGCTAGAAACTGCACTTGCTCAACTTGGCAAACAACTTCTGCTCCCGCAGCTTCTCCAGAACTGCCCTCAAATGCATTGCATGCTCCTCAGGACTCTTGGAATAAACGAGGATATCGTCGATGAAGATGATGACAAACACATCCAGAAACTCCTGAAACACGCTGTTCATCAACCTCATAAACACTGCTGGCTCATTTGTCAACCCAACGACAACGCCACGAACTCATAAAGCCATACCTCTTCCTTCTACTTGACGAACAACACAGACGCTCCCCACAGTGAAGTGATAAGACGTAAGAATCCCCTATTTTCTTCCTCAGCTCTACTAGACTAATAATCAAGTATGCAGACATAAACTCACCACCACCCGAATATCAACACCTCTTATCCACAAGATTGCTTATTACAAAATTAGCTTTCCGCTTAGCAATTCTCCACAACAAATCATCAATATGAGCGTAATAAAACAAACAAGTACCATATGTTCGCATATTCTGATTCACCGCATCAAATGCTTTCCAAGCCGCCAACTCAAACCACCTACCTTGTTTCCCTCAGCAAGCTTACCAAAACCCTGAATCTAGCAATCCTGTCCATTTCCAATGAACTTAATCCATTATCGTCGCAACGATTAGATTCTCCTGCCATGAAGGCTTCTCATAAACTTATGTATCTGGCAAACATGCCTTTTCCGGCTCAAACTTTCTGCAACTCCCCTTCCCGGGACTCCACCTCCACCGACCTCACAATCATGGTGCAACAGCCACACACTCATAACCGCTCTGGTCATAGAACCCTGTGGTCCAAGTATAACATTGCAATGTTACACCTGCCCACTCAACTTCTCATATCAACCTGGATTACCCATCAAACAGAGAAGTATTTGATCCAACTACATATGACCACCTATCTGCCCCTTTAGGCTCAATACCTCTCGAGAAAAATCTCGTACCGGTCAACTATACTGCTCCATCCTCCTAACAAAAGATGGCTAATCCTCAACATCCGCAGCCCTCGGCTGCACCCCGCCACATGCGGTACAACTGGAGCCTGCACTGGTACCCATCTCGGTAACCGCTCCCACAGCACGCCAACAGATCCGCCAAGCGATCATCTCGACCTTGGGCTCCACCTACTGCAACCCCACACTTGGGTTCCCAGCACCCCTGGCACGCTCACCGGCTAACCCCCTCTGGTCCCTCCTGATACGCTTGCGATCCTATGGCGTACCTCCTCGTGGAACTCTGGACCACAAACTCGCTGGCCCTAGAAACCCGCTCGACCACGACCACGACAACGCCCACGTCCACGACCAAAAACTCAAACACATGTAACCACTGCACTTCCAAGAACAGCGGCTAACAAGCAACCTTAACATAACACAAAACCACAAAAACATAAACTCATCGTGGAATCACACTATAGGCTCGAAGAGGATGTTCTAGGACTTCATGCCACACAAAATTTACTAACTTACATAATCAACCAAAGCATGCAATCCAAACATCAACAACAGAAACCTAGTGAACCCAAACCTAGAACCGTAAGGGCTCTGATACCAAACTGAAACGACCGACCCGTTTTTTTAAAAAATAAATAAATAATAATAATAATAATAATAAATAAACTACAACTAGCGGTCCCATACCCACTAGCCACCTAACCAGAATCACAACCAACAGCGGAAATATAATCAATACCAATATCCAATAAATATCCAATAGTAAACCAATATAAATATCCAAATACCAAGCAACAGGAAGCACAAAACCAGCAACCTAGCCATGTTTATAATGACTCAAATCTAGCAACCTAGCAATGCCAGACAACATTCAATCGAGTTCATAGAACATCCTCCTCTTCATTGCCTTGATTCCACGATCACACTTTGACTTTACCTGCACAAAAAACACAAATTGAGATGTATGAATATTTGATAAACACTCAGTGAGGCAATCCTCCCATCTACTGGGCAATACACACAAGCAACTGTAATCCCAATGTCCAAACAATCAACACACACAAACATACAAACCAGGAAAACAAACATCATCTCGCTGGAAGGGAGGTGTCGACCGCCACCAGCAAAGTGTCGACCGCCACCAGCAAAGTGTCGACCGACATTGGCCTTGGTGTCGACCGACACTACCCCACAGTGTCGATCGATGTTGCTTCACTGGTGTCGATCGGCACTACCTCTCCAACTGCCATCCGCACGAAACCGAGAGTCAAATCTCGCTCACAAAACTCCCCCCATTGTCCAATACTCAAAATCCAAGCCAAATGCGTCCTTAGGAACTTGTAGCAATCAATCCCAGCAAAGAAACACACAAAAACAGCAACAAACAAGCAAGAACAAGGAATCACAGGCTTAGATTAGCCATGGTCATGCTCTCACCTCTTTGCAGGAAGATTCTGACAAACAATGACGAATCCCACACTCCCAGTAAGCCTCTCACACGTTCCTAGCCTCGGATCCTCACTCCCACAGTAAGATCTCACCCAGAAGGCTTTGAAATCTCACAAAAACTCACAAAACTCAAGAACACACTTTTCTCTTCTTTTTCTCTCTGTTTCAGCGGCGAGACAACAACAAAACATGATCTAGGTCGTTTCCTCACTTTAATACCTCGGTTCAACGGTTTTCTCTAAACCAAACCGGTCCAAATCGATAATTAAATCGAAATGGTCGAACCAGAGAATATTGGTGTCGATCGACACCCTCCTGATGTTCATATATTTTACCTTGTTTTCCCTTAGTTTATTCACAACTTTTGCATCTTTTGCTATCCATTTAGGCCATTATTGTGTAGCTTTAGGACTAATCATGCATTAGAGTATAGTTGCATTGCATTTGCATCTTTTCATGCATAAACAGGTGATTTTGGAGCTTAAGGAGCATGGAAGCAATGCTGAGGAGAAGTGAAGCAATCCTGAGGAGAAAACAAGAGAGTTAAGGCTGTAGAATCAAAGTCCGGAGTCCAAATCGACCGCACCACTCGACCACCACTCGACCGTGTGCTGAGGAGGACTCGACCGAGTGGAGAATGCACGAGAGAAGCTAGCTCGACCAGCCACTCGACCGAGCACTGGTCGAGTTGACCGAGCCGTTGACTACTTTGACTTTTTGTATTTTTTAGGGCTTCCACCTCATCTCCTATATAAAGCCCTTGTACCTGCAGCCACCAAAGAGTCCATCTTTTTAGAGAGTCTAAAACCTAGTTTTTACCTTTTTTAGATTTTATTCCTTTTGCACTTTTCTTTTATTTTAGATTTTGTACTTGTTTGAGAGAGAAAGACTAGATTCTTATATTTTGTTTGTTTCATAACTTTCAAAGTATTAAGATTTCGAGTTTTATTCCTTCATCAATATTGTAGATCTCTGTTTCATCTTTCTAATGATGCAAGTTTCATTATTTTCTGGGTTTTTGACATATTTCACCATGTGTTCTTGTG
Source organism: Camelina sativa (assembly GCF_030686135.1). Classification (NCBI taxonomy): domain Eukaryota; kingdom Viridiplantae; phylum Streptophyta; class Magnoliopsida; order Brassicales; family Brassicaceae; genus Camelina; species Camelina sativa. The sequence goes on from NC_141885.1 coordinate 11,461,804, forward strand.
AGTAGTTTGTTTAGGACCTTGAGGATGGGTTATGCTGGGTTGATCTTGTGGTTTGTTTGATTTGGTCAAGCTTGATTGTTGTAGATCTCGTCTAGGCTAGATGATCTTAATGCTGATCCTATATCTGAGAAGGTAGGGTTTGATTTCAAGCATCTTAGCATCACACCAATGTCTAAGGAGCATAGATAAGGCTAGATCTAGAGCTTACCATTAGGCTTGCTAAAAGATTAGAAGTCTTGTTTGGTTTGAGATGTATTTCTTAATGCCTGCTTGTGTAGATTCTTTTCTTTGTAAGAACAAGTCTAGAAATGCATAGGTTTGATTGTTTCTTGCCATGAGAGTGGATTAAACATGTATTAGAATAGTATGTCTAGAGATCAGCTCAAAGTTTGCTTGAGATTTGTTGACCAAGTTAGATAACCACAATGATTAGCTCAGCCCATGAATCCCTCCTCAAGGCCTTCTTTGTTTATTGAAATCTTAGTCTAAATATCATTGCTTGCTTGTTGTTTGATTAGTTTTAGCATTGCTCTGTTTTTCTTGTGTTGCTCTGTTTTCACGTTTAAGTCTAGCTCGACCACGTACTCGACCTACACTCGGTCGAGTGCTGCTCGAGTTCATCCCCAGAACTTGTGTTTTTGATTTGTGATTGTCTTGTTTCATTCCTGTTTCATTTCCATTGCATTCACGTAGTTTCCTGTTCATTACTTGTATTGCATTAGTTCATTAGCATAGTTTCTATCTCTGTTCTAGTTTCATTATAGCTTTAATTTGTCTGTTCTGTTTGCATTTAGTATCTTGTTCTAGTTGTTTTTACTTTCTGCATTTCATATCTCATTTTAGGATTGTTAGTGACAAACAATCTTTACAATTGGCTTGACTTAGACTCATATGCACATCTTAATTGTTCACAATCACTCAGATAGGATTGACACCTCTTATACTGCAACTGCATAAGGGGAATTGAAACACCCTGACTTCTATTCATTCCATACATCATCATTCCATACATCATTCATTCATACACCACAAAGAAAGTCAGTTTCAATTTGGCGTCGTTGCCCATTTGAGTGTGTTTTGTGACATTTAGGATCATTATTAGTCTAAGATTAAGTTCGTTTTAAACACTTGTGAAGTTACTGAACTGGAATCTTCCTTTGCTTGGCTGTTTTGTGTTTCAGGTACCCACTCGACCACCTACTCAACCACCACTCGACCGAGCTGTGATCGAGCACTTGATCGAGCCAGAAGCCGGATCAAATTAGCCATTACTTCCCAGTCGACTCGACCACCCACTCGAGCCTGCGCTCGACCGTGTACCTGTTCGAGTCTGTAGTAGAGTTTGTTGATGCACACAAGGTCAAAAGGCAAAGATAGTCTTCAACAACCTATTGACAACATCCACAGACTACAAAAGGGTTTGAGACATAAGCAAGGAAGAGTAGTTCAACAACAACAAGGTCAAGACATCATGGAGCAACAAGCTATCCATGAGCAAAGACCAAGGCACATTGGTGCAGGAGATGCACCCAATACCCACAACCAAAGGGCTGGAATTGTGCCACCTTCAGTAGCAAACAATAACTTTGAGATCAAGAGTGGATTGATCTCAATGATACAAGCCAACAAGTTTCATGGGTTGCCAATGGAGGATCCACTAGATCACTTTGATGAGTTTGACAGAATATGTGGCCTCACAAAGATCAATGGAGTGAGTGAAGATGGATTCAAATTAAGGCTCTTCCCATTTTCTCTTGGAGACAAAGCTCACCTTTGGGAGAAGATTCTACCTACTGGAGCTATCACCACATGGGATGCATGCAAGAAAGCTTTTCTGGCCAAGTTCTTCTCCAATGCAAGGACTGCTAGGCTGAGGAATGAGATTTCTGGGTTTGCTCAAAGGAATAATGAGAGCTTTTGTGAAGCTTGGGAGAGGTTTAAAGGATTCCAAACTCAGTGTCCTCACCATGGCTTCAGCAATGAGTCACTTCTAAGCACCTTGTATAGAGGAGTGCTTCCCAAGATAAGAATGCTTCTTGACACAGCCTCCAATGGCAACTTCCTCAACAAGAATGTGGAAGAAGGATGGGAATTAGTTGAGAATCTTGCTCAATCTGATGGCAATTATAATGAGGACTATGATAGGACCATAAGGAGCTCCTCAACTGATCAAGAGGACAAGTATAAGAAGGATTTGAAGATGGTCAATGAGAAGCTTGACAAGATCCTCCTCAGCCAATCCAAGTCCATTCACTTCATTGGTGAAGAGGAAGCTCCAGTTCAAGAGGGGGAGCCTGAATTTGCTGAGTTGTGCTACATGCAAAACCAGGGAGGATTCAAAGGCTACAACCAAGGAGGTTTCAAGAACAACAATCTCTCTTATATGAGCACCAATGTGGCCAACCCTCAAGACCAGGTCTATCCACCTCCTCAATCTCAACAGCAACAAAACTACATCCGCAAGCAACAACACCAAGTGTTCCAGCCCCAATTGTGTCCCCCACCAGGGTTTCAGACTAACCAAGGCCAGGAACAAGACTTAAGAGCAATGATGCAACAGTTGTTGATTGGGCAAACACAAGGCAAGATTGAGACAACAAACAGGATTGCTGAGCTGAACAAGAGGATAGATGATATTTACAGTGAACTTCATGCCAAGTATGACACACTGACATCCAGGATTGTGACTATGGAGAACCACCAAGCTTCTGCCTCAAAGAATGACCATCACAAGGGCACATCCATTGTACAAACTACTGAATTTGCCAGTGCTATCAATCTTCGCAGTGGAAGAGTCTTACCAACACGGCTAGGAGCACATCCCAACATTGAGGACAGTGGAATTCAGGAAGGGGAGGGTTTCCAACAGGAAGAAACTCAGGATGAACACACCATTGAATTCAACGTACCACTCGACCACTCACTTGACCGAGTAGGTGGTCGAGTACCCGATCGAGCTGATTCTCAGGAGAAAATCAATTCAGTCACCTCCAAAGAAAAAGAAGTCTGGTTCATTCCTCCTCCTTACAAGCCTCCACTACCTTTCCCAGGAAGATTTAAGAAACAGATGGTTGAAAAGTACAAGGCATTGTTTAACAAACAAGTTAGAGAGATTGAGCTTAGGATGCCTCTAATAGATGCCTTTGTAATGATTCCTCCTTACCAAAAATTCTTGAAAGATGCTGTGATGGAAAGGATCAAGGAAGTTCAAGGAATGGTGATTCTCAGCCATGAGTGTAGTGCCATAATCCAAAAGCAAGTGAACCCTCAAAAGCTAAGAGATCCTAGTTCCTTTACTCTACCTTGCTCTATAGGGCCCTTAACCTTCAATAGATGCCTTTGTGATTTGGGAGCCTCAGTAAGCCTAATGCCTCTATCAGTTGCTAAGCGCCTAGGGTTTACAAGGTATAAGCCATGCAACATCTCCCTAATCCTAGCTGATAGATCAATAAGATTACCACATGGTGTTTTGGAAGATCTACCAGTTAGAGTTGGAGCAGTGGAAGTCCCAACAGACTTTGTAGTCTTGGAAATGGATGAAGAACCAAAAGATCCTTTGATCTTGGGGAGACCTTTCCTAGCTACAACAGGAGCAATAATTGATGTGAGACAAGGGAAGATTGATCTCAACTTGGGAGAAGACCTCAAAATGACATTTGACATTGTAGAGGCTATGAAGAAACCAACAATTGGAGGACAAGTCTTTTGGGTTGAAGAGTTGGACAACTTATCAGGAGAATTGATGGAAGAGCTAGCAGAACAAGATCACCTTAGAACTGTTTTGACCAAAAGTGGAGAGGAAGGGTTTATCCATGAAGAGACTAAGGCCTATGAAGGTATATTGGACTCCTGTGAAGAATCACACCATCCAGAGGTTTTTGAGGGGTTACAAGCATTAAGAGAGGAAGTTTGGGCAGTTCAAACAGCATATACGGATAGCTCGACCACCCACTCGAGCACACACTCGGCCGAGCACCAACACTACTCGACCGAGTGCACTGCCGAACCCCACACAGACGACTGGTCTGAACTGAACGCACCAAAAGTAGAGCTAAAACCTCGCCCTTCTGGGCTAAGGTACGTCTTTTTAGGTGAGAACTCTACTTGTCCTGTGATAGTAAATGCTAACTTGAGTAGGAAAGAGCTTGATTTGCTAGTTGTAGAGCTAAGGAAGTTTAGAAAAGCTATTGGTTATACTTTGGATGACATTAAAGGAATTAGACCTAGTCTTTGCATGCATAGAATCCACCTTGAAAATGAATCCTACTCTAGTATTGAACCTCAAAGAAGGCTTAATCCCAACCTAAAGGAAGTAGTCAAAAAGGAGATTCTAAAATTGCTTGGAGCTGGTGTGATCTATCCTATCTCTGATAGTACTTGGGTCTCACCAGTCCACTGTGTCCCTAAAAAAGGAGGAATCACTGTAGTAAAGAATGATCATGATGAGTTAATTCCCACTAGAACCATAACAGGACATAGAATGTGCATTGACTATAGGAAGCTTAATTCTGCTACTAGGAAAGATCATTTTCCTCTTCCATTTATTGATCAAATGTTGGAAAGATTAGCCAATCATACTCATTACTGTTTCTTGGATGGATATTCTGGATTTTTCCAAATTCCTATTCATCCCAATGATCAAGAGAAGACAACATTCACATGTCCATATGGTACCTTTGCATATAGGAGGATGCCATTTGGATTATGTAATGCTCCAGCTACTTTTCAAAGGTGCATGATGTCAATCTTCTCTGATCTTATTGAGGATGTGGTTGAAGTTTTTATGGATGACTTCTCTGTCTATGGAGATTCCTTTTCTTCTTGTCTTACTAATCTATGCAGAGTTTTAAAGAGATGTGAGGAGACAAATCTAGTCCTAAATTGGGAAAAATGTCACTTCATGGTTGAAGAAGGGATAGTTCTTGGTCATAAGATTTCAGAGAAGGGTATTGAGGTTGACAAAGCAAAGATTGAAGTCATGGTTCAACTTCAACCACCAAAAACAGTTAAGGACATAAGAAGCTTTCTTGGTCATGCTGGATTTTATAGAAGGTTCATCAAGGATTTCTCAAAGATAGCTAGGCCATTGACAAGGTTGCTTTGCAAGGAGACTGAGTTCAACTTTGATGAAGATTGTTTGAAGGCTTTCAAGGAGATCAAGGCTGCTTTAATATCAGCCCCAATAGTCCAAGCTCCAAACTGGGATCTTCCATTTGAGATTATGTGTGATGCTTCAGACTTTGCAGTAGGGGCAGTTCTGGGACAGAAAAAAGATAAGAAGCTGCATGTTATTCACTATGCAAGTAGGACCTTGGATGAAACTCAAGGAAGATATTCAACAACAGAGAAAGAGCTTCTAGCAGTGGTCTTTGCCTTTGAAAAATTCAGAAGCTACTTAGTAGGGTCCAAAGTAATTGTGTACACCGATCATGCTGCTTTGAGGCACATCTACTCAAAGAAGGACACAAAACCAAGGTTGCTAAGATGGATTATGCTTCTCCAAGAGTTTGACATGGAAATAGTTGATAAAAAAGGGATTGAGAATGGAGTAGCTGATCATTTGTCCAGAATGAGGATAGAGGAGGAGATTCCAATCGATGATTCAATGCCTGAGGAGAAGCTGATGCTGATAGGGACAACTCGGCCTCCAACTCGACCGCCTACTCGAGCATGCACTCGATCGAGTATGTTTGGGCACACGATCGAGCAGGATGAGATGGAGGAGTGGATGGCACTTGAAAGTGAAGATCTACCTTGGTATGCTGACATAGTCAATTACAAGGTGTGTGAAGAAGTCCCAGCAGATATGGACCCTTATAAGAAGAAAAAGCTCCTCAAGGACATCAATGGGTACTATTGGGATGAACCTTACTTATACAAAAAGGGATTAGATGGGTTGTTTAGAAGGTGCATAGCAGAAAATGAAGTTGAAGGAGTGCTAGGGCATTGTCATGGTTCCACTTATGGAGGCCATTTTGCAACTTTCAAAACTGCCCAGAAAGTCTTACAAGCTGGTCTATGGTGGCCTACACTATTCAAAGACACTCACAAGTTCATCACAAAGTGTGATGCTTGCCAAAGAATGGGAAATATCACAAGAAGGAATGAAATGCCCCAAAACCCAATTCTGGAAGTTGAGATATTTGATGTGTGGGGAATTGATTTCATGGGACCTTTTAATCCCCCTTCAAATGGGAATGTCTACATATTAGTGGCAGTGGACTATGTCTCTAAGTGGGTAGATGCTATTGCCAGTCCTACTAATGATCACAAAGTGGTAATTAAACTTTTTAAGACCATAATCTTCCCAAGGTATGGAATTCCAAGAGCTGTGATTAGTGATGGAGGAACACACTTCATCAACAAGATCTTTGAAGGAATGCTAAGGAAGTATGGAGTCAAAGACAAGGTGTCTACAGCCTACCATCCCCAAACAAGTGGACAAGTTGAAGTGTCAAACAAACAAATCAAGGCCATTCTATCAAGAATAGTAGGAGCAACAAGAAAGGATTGGTCTAGTAAACTTGATGAAACACTTTGGGCCTATAGAACAGCTTTCAAGACACCTATAGGAAGAACTCCATTCCAACTGGTCTATGGCAAGTCTTGCCATCTCCCAGTTGAAGTTGAGTACAAAGCCCTATGGGCAATCAAACTTTTGAACTTGGATCTAGAGACAGCACAAGCTAAGAGAAGCCTTGAACTGCATGAGCTTGAGGAAATCATATTGGAAGCTTATGAAAACTCCAAAATCTACAAGGAAAGAACTAAAGCCTTCCATGATAGGAAGATTCTCATCAAAGACTTATAGGCTGGAGACCAAGCTTTGCTTTACAATTCAAGACTCAAGTTATTCCCTGGGAAGTTGAAAAGTAGATGGGGAGGCCCTTTTAAGATAAAGGAGATCTTACCATATGGGGCTGTCACACTTCTCAACAAGGATGGTAGTTAGTTCACAGTCAATGGTCAGAGAGTTAAGAAGTATTTGGGAGAAAAGGAAACACCTGAGAAGTTCACAATGCTTCTCCAAGATGCTCCACAAGCCTAAAAAGGACACCAAAGTCAAGCTTAGTGACTTTAAACAAGCTCACGAGGGAGGAAGTCCCTAAGGTATCCATGTACATATTGTTTAAGGTTTTTGGTATTTTGATTTTTGTTTTGGTATTTTCATGATCAGGGAAGCAAGGGAGACCAGATAGAAGAGGAAAAGAAGACTCGTGGTCCAGCTCGACCCCCCCCACTCGAGCACGTACTCGACCGAGTCCCGGTCGATCCCCATCGTCGAGCTGCCCCAATCTCCACCTCCAAGTCACCAACAAGACCCCAACTACTCCTATGACAGCATGCAGATGGATGTGGACAACTACTTCCACAATCCCTAAGGTACCACTATCACCTTCCCTTGTAGATATCATTGCATTTGACATTGTGTTTTGTTTTTTTGTTTTTCATCTTGAATCCTCAATCAAATTTCTTTCACACAGGGACTGTGTGATTTAAGTTTGGGGGAGGGTTTGAGATAGCATTTGACATTGTGTTTTGTGATTCTTATTTCAAATTTTTAGCATCATCATGTTAATACTTGCATAGCATCTAATGCATAGAAAAACCCTAAAAATTTGAAAATTTTTGCAAAAATCTTTATAAAAAAAGAGTGTTCATGTAGTTTGCACTGCACATTAGGATCTTGTTTAGCATGTTTCATGTAGGATTGTATAGTACTTGCATTAGGGATCTATGATGAGTATTCCCTTATTAGCTTGTTTATTCACTAGACTAGGATCAATGCCCAAGTTAATAGTACTTTGATGCTAGTTGAGTGGTTAGAATAAGATTGAACCAAGCCTTGAATTCCTACATTGCATTTGGTCTAAATTGAAGCATGTTGAGATTTGAAACCATTTCCTATTTATAAGAACCTAATATTGACTTTCAATTATCAATGTGTGCAATGCTTTAAACTCATGGATACCACATACATATTTGGATCATCTTCTTCCTTTTTAGCACTCTTGTTGATCCAAGTAGCTGATTTCCTCATTAAGAATCAGTTCCCCTACCCCTAAACCAAACCTTCTTTCAAGCCATGTTTATTCTTGTGTGTGTGAGGCCTATTTTTGGGATTGAGCTTGGTAGAAAGTGTTAGGTTTGAACTGACAAGAGTAAAGCCTTGTGTATTTCTAGTTTGCATTTTTCAAACTAGATAGGACTAGGTGGTTCACTTGTTGGTTTTGGGACTTGGCTGTCATGAAAAGAAAAGAGGAAAAAGAGAAAGAAAAGGTTAGAGTCTTTAGGAGGGGAATGTGTTTAAGTAAATTTAAAGTCTAGTGAAAGAATGGGAAGAATAAGGTTGTTTAAAGATGGTTCTAGTTAAAGAAAAGAAAAAAGAAAAGAGAAGTCTAGCAAAATGCTTATATGTCTTAAGAATAAGAAGAAAAGAGAACCATAGCAAATAAGTAAGAATCCCCCATTCCACTAGAAATATCAAATAAGAAACCTCTCCTAAGACTTTAAAACCAAAAGAGAAAAGGGTGAAAAAGAAGAAAAAAAGTTAAAGGGTAGCACTAGGACCAATTGGGTTTAGATTGATAGGATAAACACTTTGGGTGCCTTTGGATAGACAAGGTTTTGTTATTGTATGTGTCTAAGTGTTCTTACCTTTAGCATTCTTCTAAAGCTCAATCCATTTTTATGAGAGAACCTTGATATTGATAAGCCCTACTATAAAAAGAGACCTTCATTGTCTCTAAACCTTTTACTGCCAAGCCAAATGAGTTTAAGCATTGCATAGAATTGATTCATGTTCTTGATTAATGAATGTTAAAGGAAATGGTTGATTTGAATGCATGTGGATGTCTAAGGCTCAAATCAGTGAAGGTTGTGATATGCTTGTCTAAAGTCTTTAAGTATAGCTCATTCAACTTGCATCATAGTACTAGTAACTTGGACATTGATTCTAGATAGTCTATTTGCAAGCTTTAGGAGCTGAGATCCCACTTTAAAACCTCACCTACCTTCTTTTGTCTTGATTATTTGCTTGAGGGCAAGCAAAGACTAAGTTTGGGGGTGTTGATGTTCATATATTTTACCTTGTTTTCCCTTAGTTTATTCACAACTTTTGCATCTTTTGCTATCCATTTAGGCCATTATTGTGTAGCTTTAGGACTAATCATGCATTAGAGTATAGTTGCATTGCATTTGCATCTTTTCATGCATAAACAGGTGATTTTTGAGCTTAAGGAGCATGGAAGCAATGCTGAGGAGAAGTGAAGCAATCCTGAGGAGAAAACAAGAGAGTTAAGGCTGTAGAATCAAGGTCCGGAGTCCAACTCGACCGCACCATTCGACCACCACTCGACCGTGTGCTGAGGAGGACTCGACCGAGTGGAGAATGCACGAGAGAAGCCAGCTCGACCAGCCACTCGACCGAGCACGAGCCGTTGACTACTTTGACTTTTTGTATTTTTTAGGGCTTCCACCTCATCTCCTATATAAAGCCCTTGTACCTGCAGCTACCAAAGAGTCCAGCTTTTTAGAGAGTCTAAAACCTAGTTTTTACCTTTTTTAGATTTTATTCCTTTTGCACTTTTCTTTTATTTTAGATTTTGTACTTGTTTGAGAGAGAAAGACTAGATTCTTATATTTTGTTTGTTTCATAACTTTCAACGTATTAAGATTTCGAGTTTTATTCCTACATCAATATTGTAGATCTCTGTTTCATCTTTCTAATGATGCAAGTTTCATTATTTTCTGGGTATTTGACATATTTCACCATGTGTTCTTGTGAGTAGTTTGTTTAGGACCTTGAGGATGGGTTAGGCTGGGTTGATCTTGTGGTTTGTTTGATTTGGTCAAGCTTGATTGTTGTAGATCTCTTCTAGGCTAGATGATCTTAATGCTGATCCTATATCTGAGAAGGTAGGGTTTGATTTCAAGCATCTTAGCATCACACCAATGTCTAAGGAGCATAGATAAGGCTAGATCTAGAGCTTACCATTAGGCTTGCTAAGAGATTAGAAGTCTTGTTTGGTTTGAGATGTATTGCTTAATGCCTGCTTGTGTAGATTCTTTTCTTTGTGAGAACAAGTCTAGAAATGCATAGGTTTGATTGTTTCTTGCCATGAGAGTGGATTAAACATGTATTAGAGTAGTATGTCTAGAGATCAGCTCAAAGTTTGCTTGAGATTTGTTGACCAAGTTAGATAACCACAATGATTAGCTCAGCCCATGAATCCCTCCTCAAGGCCTTCTTTTTTTTATTGAAATCTTAGTCTAAATATCATTGCTTGCTTGTTGTTTGATTAGTTTTAGCATTGCTCTGTTTTTCTTGTGTTGCTCTGTTTTCACGTTTAAGTCTAGCTCAACCACGTACTCGACCTACACTCGGTCGAGTGCTGCTCGAGTTCATCCCCAGAACTTGTGTTTTGATTTGTGATTGTCTTGTTTCATTCCTGTTTCATTTCCATTGCATTCACGTAGTTTCATGTTCATTACTTTTCTTGCATTAGTTCATTAGCATAGTTTCTATCTCTGTTCTAGTTTCATTATAGCTTTAATTTGTCTGTTCTGTTTGCATTTAGTATCTTGTTCTAGTTGTTTTTACTTTCTGCATTTCATATCTCATTTTAGGATTGTTAGTGACAAACAATCTTTACAATTGGCTTGACTTAGACTCATATGCACATCTTAATTGTTCACAATCACTCAGATAGGATTGACACCTCTTATACTGCAACTGCATAAGGGGAATTGAAACACCCTGACTTCTATTCATTCCATACATCATCATTCCATACATCATTCATTCATACACCACAAAGAAAGTCAGTTTCACCTCCCCCAAAGCGCACAGTTTTGTTTTGCGGGCGTTACATTGTCCCTCGTGATGAAATCGGTTAAATCTTCTAAGAGGGGAGATTATAAAAAAGAACCCTAAATCAAAAAAGGGAAAAAATAAACATTATAAGAAAATGTATTTCTCCATCGATTTCGATTTGGTTTTTTTTTTATCTCCATCCCATGAGAGTTTTGTTCACACTCCCCTCTCAAGCCTCTCTCTTTTAAATCAGTGCAACAGATCATTGGGTTGACAGTAGCAACACCCGCCACAGTGTTGGTGGGAGGAGGCGTTTCAAGAGAAACATCGACATATCCGGTGAGATCGTATCTGTCGAGAAGGGCAAGAACTTGACGACTCCACATCAAAAATTTGTGTGATTAAGCTTTGTCACATTATTATGTTCACGTTAAGAACACTTTGTGAATCCGTGACATTGATTGTTTCACCAAAAGAAGTCGACATGGTGAACAGAAAGAAGAAAAGATGACGATGACAGTCTAAAAAAAATATTTAGGTTAAGCTTTAGGTATCGAAGGCTCTCATCTCATACCATGTAGAGAAGGAACAAGGAAGCTTAATGATATTATTACAGCTATACAATTAAATGGGAAGCACTCGTAGGGATAAAGAAAAACAAAAACATGACATATATCCATGTTGCTAAACAGACCAACTTACCTATATAATTAAAAAACAAAAATTAAAATTCCCTAAAACAAAGAGAAATGGTTATAAAGGATTATGGTAATAATCCTACATAAACTTTTGATGTGAACATAAGGACAATTTACGTCTAATGTTGTTGTTGTTGCAGGTTGATATATTTGGGGGCTTGTGGGGTTTCAACATATTTTTATGTGTATAAATGATTTTTTTGTAGGATAACAAGCTCTCTTTTTTTACTTTAATTTCTTTAGGGTAGGAAGAAAAATTAACTTCTTTTTCTTATTTTCAGTATTCTAATGTTATATATATATATATATATATATATATATGTATTTGTGATAAATACTTTCACAAAACTTTCGATGTTGGTTTATGTTTGGTAAGTTTTTTGTTTGAAAGTTTCATACACAAAATAAAATTTGTATGATTCTTATATATCATTTAATCATATTGCACAAAGATCAATTTGATGTTTAACTAAATCAACACCAAACAATCAGAAAGTTTCATTTAAAATAATTAATTACAAAGGTATATTTTAATGTTATAAGTAGATTAGTATATGCAATTCCAGATAATATTATATCCGATACTATTTAAATATTATTTTTAATTAAAATGTATAAGTAGATTTGAGGGGGGAAAACTGCATAAGTACTAAGTAGATCAAATAAAAATATTACTCATTTATTGGTGTAATTAATCATATATGTTTTTATAGAGATATATGTAATTTTGCAACAGGTCAGAACATGTAAACAATATATCCTGCTTGGTATTATTACATATTTACATATCTAAACCCTAAACCCTAAACCCCAAATAAGTCTAGTTTTACGAATACATAATTAATTAAAAAATCTAATGTATAGGGAAGATGGGATATGAGACAGGAACAAGAAATAAAAAAATAAACAATTATTTGAAAAATAAAAACATTATATAAACAATTTTTCATAAAAAAAGAACAAGAAAGAAATATATCAATATGGGATTATAAAATTAAGATAGTTAAATTAAATTTCATGTGTAACCAAAATTTATGGTGAAGCGGTTATTATTTCAAACGTTTAGAAATTTGATGAAGGTAAACCAATATAAGTTTATGTTATAAATTGTAACGCCCCAACCGCCACCTCTCAGTGGGTCCCATGTCCAATCCCAGTCTATGGGCCCAACTTCCTTAATGAGCCTCACGTGTGGGAGGCTTTAAAAACTTGTTACCGTTCCTACAGATCACCACGTGATCTTTCCCTGTGTTTTGTCTTCACTCACACAGTTCCGACAGTCACTTCCCGGAAGGTCACCCATCCTAGGACTACTTCAGCTCAAGCACGCTTAACTCTGGAGTTCTCTCAGGACCCTTGACCAAAAAAGATAAGTGCACTTGGTGATATAGGTGGCTAAATATATTCTTGTAAACCTCTCTGCAAGTCTCTAAAACCGGAGTGTCACAATTCACCCCCACTAACAGATCACAATGTACTCGTTGCGCACCAAGACTGTCACCCTTGACGGTGTGAGCCCACTCGACTCCACACTCGTCTGGGTTCGGCTCTAATACCACTTTTAACGCCCCAACCTCCACCACTCAGTGGGTTCCATGTCTAATCCCAATCCATGGGCCCAACTTCCTTATTGAGCCTCACATCCTCTCACTAGGCTCGTGAGCCCATCCATATCCGACGGTCGGTTTGCTACGCCTGGGAGGCTTTAAAGACTTTTTACCGTCCATACAAATCACCACATGATCTTTCCCTGTGTTTTGTCCTCACTCGCACAGTTCCGACAGTCACTTCCCGGAAGGTCACCCGTCCTATCATAGTCCTCATTGTAGTGCCCATCAGACTGGGCTAAGTTCTCCACTAGCTCCCAGCCTTCATCTACATGCTTGTTGAGGAAGTTTTCATTTGATGCAGTGTCCAGCAACATTCTGATCTTTGGTAGAACTCCTTTGTATAGTGTGCTAAGGAGTGACTCATTACTAAACCCATGGTGTGGACACTGAGTTTGATAACCCTTGAACCTTTCCCAAGCTTCATAAAATGTCTCATTGTTCTTCTGTGCAAAGCTTGAAATCTCATTCCTCAATCTAGTTGTTCTTGCATTAGAGAAGAATTTGGCCAAGAAGGCTTTCTTGCATCCATCCCATGTGGTTATGGCTCCTGTTGATAGTGTCTTCTCCCATAAGTGAGCCTTGTCCCCTAGTGAAAATGGGAACAATATGAGCTTGAAGCTGTCTTCACTCACACCATTGATCTTTGTGAGGCCACAAAGCCTGTCAAATTCATCAAGGTGATCTAAAGGATCTTCCATTGGCAGACCATGGAATTTGTTGGACTGGATCATAGTGATTAGCCCACTTTTGATTTCAAAATTATTGTTGGCAACTGCAGGAGGTATTATGCCAGTTCTTTGTGTATGAGTATTTGGGGCATCTCCTGCTCCAATCTGTCTTGGTCTTTGCATTGGTGGATCCATCAGCAATTGTTGTTCATGTTCCTGAATGATTCTGGTTTTCTGTTGCATCAAGTCTCTTGGTAGGCGGTTGATATGATCAAGGTACCTCTGAAGATTCTGGTTTCCCTTGGATCTAGTTTGCATCAACTGACTGGATCACTAGCTCGAACTGACACATGGTCGATCACAGGCTCGAATTGAAGATCGACTGAGTCTGGGTTGGTGGCTCGATCAATCACTCGATCGAGTACTGGGTCGAATTGGTACGTGAGACTCAAAACAACCAAGCAGATGAAGAAGCTAATCAGTAGTGATCAAATGAACAATAGAACTTAATCTTAAACTTGTGTAAATCCTGAATGTCACAAACAATTACTCAAATGGCAACGACGCCAAATTGAAACTCTTTATTTTGTGTGTGGAATGAATGTGAGGATGACACTTATGCAATGAATGTATGCAAACTTGCAGACAAAGACATAAGTATGGATGATGATGAATGATCAAATGGAGTGTAAGAGGTTTCAATTACTCTTATGTTGTTGTAATATAAGAGATGTCAAGATGCAAACAATTAGGATATGAACACTTATCTAAGTTAAGCCAAGTATGAAAATGGTTTTGTACTAACAACCTAGTGATAATGATGAAATGCAGAATGTAAAACTACTAGGGTAAGAAACTAAATGCAAAGTGAACAGTGTAAATAAAACAAAAGTGATCCTAACAAGAGCAAGAACCATACTAATGCAGGACAGTAAATGCAACGTGATTAAACAAGGGTGAATACAATGATACAAGAATGAAACTAGAAGGATGCAGATTACTGGGCTTACAAAGCCTCAAAATGGACCAAAAATATCCACTGTATCACCAGGTTTTTAGGTAAAAGTCGCGGATCCTCACCGGGCAAACGAATAAACACGCGGATCATATCTCTTCCGGGTTGAGTAATCAATTTCCTCCTATATTTTTACCAAATTATCCCTTCCAATTTTAATAAACCCTCTTCTTTATGCTTAATTGAAGGGCGTTCTCGGAAATTTTGTGCAATTTTTGAATTTGTACTTTTCTTTTATATATATAGATTATATAGTATACAATAAATTTCACCTTCGTGGCTACAAAAACAACAATTTATAGATTTGAGTTCGGCCAAAAAATGAAAAAAAGCATTGGGTCCTAAGCCCAAATCACTGGCCCAATAACAACGAAATTGTTTCAATATCGAATGTTTTTATCTCCTCAAGAAATCTACCTATATGAGCACGTGTTAACTTGTTAAAAAACTTTTCTATTTTCAAAGGAACTACTCTACTAGCTAAGATTTCCATACAACCAAAAGTTTAACCATTTCTATATGACTTTCAAAGTTTTTTTTTTTTTTTTTTTGTTCGCTAAACTTGTAAATAGACTTTCAAAGTTGATAAGCTTTACATGTAGCATTAGAAGAGTATCACAAAAGTGTCTGTCGCCAAGAAGAATGAGGTTAATGCATTTAATAATTGAAACTTATTTTGGGTTCGTGATGGTCTTATAACAACAAAGGTTTCATTAAGCACACAATTGTTTAATTTGCGTCAAAGACATACCAACAGATTCAGAAGAAATTTAAGAGAAAACTGCAAGTCTTAGAATTATATGCGGTAACCAAAGAAACCGAATGACGCGAGCTGTAGGTTTAATGACCATATTTTTGGAATTCCCACTCGCTATTATCTGTTAAAAAAACCGAGCAAGAAGAAAAAACAAAACAATGAGAAGGGAAACCCGACGAGTAAGAGCTTGTAGATTAGAAAAAAGAAAAACATACCCAGTGGACACACTTGACGGGTCTTCAGCCATCTGCTGATACAGTGGAAGTGAAAGGCATGGTTGCAAACCCCTACAAGTCAAAATATGGCAAGTTTGTTTACCAATCCATGATACTAAACATTAAAAAAGCTAGTTCTACCATAAAGATGTGATAAACAAACTATTAATCTCAGTTTCAGGCATGCAATGGAGAAACATATACGGCTATGAACCCAGAGCATTCAAAAATGTTCTTGTCGGCTAAATCTTTCCTTTGCAGGCCTAAAATAAGAACTAATTTTGCACAACCAAACAATCTCACAATCACCCACAAAGCAAGACCAAAAAAAGAGAGCAGTACTAGTATCTTATAGGCACCAACTCATGAGGGAGGCAACAACAACAGCATAGAGTTCCTTAGTTTTTAAGTAACTACATATCATACAATAACATTATAAAAACAAAAGGTAAGGAACACATGTATTCCATAGGATAGTGAAACAACCATTAATTCAAAACATTCAACAATCAGATTAAACAAAACAGAGAATGAGAGAACAAGCATATATGAAAAACTAAAGAAGCAAACAAGCTAACCTAAGTCTAGCCAGAAACAAAATTTTGCCTCTCTTCTAGACTACTAGTCACTGTTATCAACAAACCTATTCAAGTATACAACTACTTACATCCAGACTCAACACAAAGATATAGAGTTGGATATAACTTTGGTTTCACTAGATGCAAAACAACAACCAAAAAAATCTTAGACTGAAACAAAGTCAGAATATCTGTGTTTAAAAAAGCGTCGCCTAGGCGCGCCTGGGCGAGAGGCGAGGTGATTATAAGGGTGTAGCGCCTCTAGTAGACGAGGCCAGGCGGTAGACCAAAGGCGCTTGCTTCGGGACGCCTTGCCATGGAGCCCGCCTCATCTCGCTTAGCGCCTGCAATTGTAATAGGTAATATATGGTTAAACCTCAATATCTTCTCAATATTTTCTCAATATTTGCTTACGTAAAATGTTTCTAGAATGATTTTGTTGATTGCTGTGAATTTATTGCTAGAAGCCCTAAACTTTTGATGATGATGAGACGGATTTTTAGGCTTTGTGTTTAAGTTTTAAACTTTCGTTGGATTTGCTTCTACTTTGTTTTCATTTCTCTGTTTCAGACTCATGATTGGCTTTGGCTTTGGCTTTTCCTTTGTTTTCAAATCTCTGTTATAACTATTATTGGGTTTCTCTCTTTCTCTATGTTTCAATTTCAAATGATAAGCTATTGGTTTTAGACTCAGGTTGTGCTTACATGGTAAGGAATCGATGATTTATGACTAACCTTATGTCTGTTTTTTGCAGTTGCGCCTCATACACCAAAGGCGTGGGGCGAATCTCGCCTAGGCGCAGGCGCCAAACCTACCCTCTGTCGCCTCACCTCGCCTCTCGCCATTTAAAACACAGCAGAATATAACTATACAAGAACTGAAACTTACCCCAAGCAACAGTACATTCTTCGCTGGTAGCACTAGCCTGATTAGCTTGACATTCAATACCTAAAACCCACAACAAAAACAACTTAAGCATCAAGATGATTCACAAAACCCCCAAAGTAATCTATAACTCTGAAAAGCTTACAGAGATCCATGATGTGATTCCTACAGATAGCGCAGTTATCAACAACGATATCTGCGAAAATCAAACAAGAGCGAATTAAAAAAAAACGAAAGTGGAAAAGCGATGAGAAGATTTAGGGTTTGTTGATTGATATACCCCAAGCCCAAAGAGAGACGGCGCTCCACTTCTTAATTTCAAAGCGTTTTGATTTCTTTGAAGGAACGGTGCTGCTGGAGGCTTCGCCAGCGGGGATCATAGGAACGTCGGAGTCGATGGAAGCCATTGATTTCTCTCTGTCTGTCTTTCTATTTCTTTGATCGGGAATTGAGAGATTTAGTAGAGAAACCCGAGAATTCTGAATATTTGAGAATCAGAATCGAGAGAAAGATTTATATGTTTTCAATTCCAATTTTTTCTATTTCTTTTTGGGGTTATGGGCCAATTTGATACAATCTTTCAAACTTAATTATTTTGTAACAAATTAGCAAAAGTATAACATTTGTTACAAAGTGATAAGTTTTTTGGGTAACCAAAAAAACTTATTGAGAAATTCGTATTTTATTTCAACTTATTTAAAATAAATAAAGAATTTGTTAAAAATGCTTTTTTGAAATACATCTTTTTAAAAAGGATAATCTTCTTATATAAAGTTGGGTTTTGAAAGTTAGTCGTTAACAAGATTTTGACATGTGTTAAGTTATCAATCTGAGATTTTGACATGTGTAAATATTTAATAGGAAGAATTTGATAACAACAAAAAGAAAATATTTTGTTTTAAAAAATATTAATAAAGTAAAAGGATAATTATAAAAAATTTCAGAATTCAGAAAAAAAAAGTTTTTTAAAATAATTATAAAGAGATTATATATATTTCATAAAATTCGAAATTATAATATTATTTACTTATTTTTAATTTTAAGGTATTAATTATTAAAAAAACAGAAAAAAAGATTAAGGAAAATATTTTTTTAATATTAATTCTAAATTTTGTACTCACTTCGATATAATCAAAGATCGCCTCATATTTAAATAATTTATTCAAAAACATTGTTTTCAACTTTGTTTAATTGGAAATATATTTTAATGGGAAGGTAAATTTTTCTTAATTTCTTAAACCAAAATTTTCTACTAGTTTCTCTTTTTTCAGTTGGGAATAGCTAAGATTAATATGTTGACCAAAAATAAGATTTATATATGAGTCATCTTTTTCTAATACTGTATTTTAAATTTTATTGTAGTATTTTTAGATTGTTTTAATTTATATTTTAATCTTTGAATGATTCGGGATTCATATATTAACATGCTTATAATTTTCTATCGTTTCTTTGATTATGCCAAAATAATTTTCTTTCAATTTTTCAACCTTGAATCGTTGGTTATAAACACTTTTTTTTTTTTTGCAAACATAATTATTACCATTAATTATTCAATCCGAAAGAGAGATAACGAATAAAAGCTCATCAACCAAATGAATTGATAAAATAGGCTAATCAAACACAAGCGTACAACAAACGTAGATATATAGATTGAAAAAATAAATCGTTGTTGATAGATATATAGATTGAAAAAAATAAATCGTTGTTGATAAATCGACATATAAGACTTCCAGACGTAACAAACCGACCATCGAATATGGGTTGGTCCACAAGGCGGGAATAAATGTAGGGCCCACTTGAGAAGATGGACCCATGGACTGAGAGTAGACATGGGCTCACTAAACAATGTGGCGGTTGAAGCGTTACAGAGACAGAGGCTATATCATGGTGTGTCAAGGCTATATCATGGTGTGTCAAAGACACTTCCACGAATACATTGAGAAATTAGCATTAGTTACTATCAAAAGATTTTGTAACGATTGAAAAAGGTTTTGACGTTTATTGGTCGTCGGAGCAAGCTATTTTGAGATAGCAAAAAGACGTGAACATTTTTTTTCCACACAGGATGAGGGCAGAGCCGAGGTTCTCTCTATGGTAGAGAAGGTTGGACACAAAGTTATCTAACCAACAGAGGAAAGTGGAGGAGGTTGGACGCAAGGTTATCTCTCCAAGGGAGGAAGACGGAGCCAAGGTTCTCTCCATGATGGAGGAAGTTGGACGCAAGGTTCTCTCCATAAGGGATGAGGGCGGAGCCGAGGTTTTTTCCATGGCGGTCATACATTATTGTGATGATACCTCATTGATTAGTATATTATGTTATCTATAAACACATTAAGCCAACTATTTTACTTTCACTTTGGCATAGTTACTATCACGAATACATTGAAAAATTTAACATTAATTACTATCAAAAGATTTTTTGTGAAGTTAGAAAATTGTTTTTACTTTCATTGGTTGTCGGAACAAACCATTTTGAGATAACAAAAAGATGTGAACATATTTTCTCCACATAGGAGGAGGGCAGAGCCGAGGTTCTCCCTATGGTAGAGAAGGTTGGACATAAAGTTATCTCCACAAGGGAGGAAGGTGGAGGAGATTGGACGCAAGGTTATCTTTCCAAGGGAGAAAGGCGGAGCCAAAGTTCTCTCCATGGTGGAGGAGGTTGGACGCAAGGTTCTCTCCATAAGGGATGAAGGCGGAGCCGATGTTTTCTCCATGGTGGTCACACCTTATTGTGATGATACATCATGATTAGTATATTATGTAATATATTTTTATTCAAAATGTTTTTTGAGCCAACAATTTTAGTAATTAAAAAACTATGCAGAAGTGAAAGTAATATACTTGGTTTAATGTGTTTATATAGACAGTTTCTAGATGGTGATAAAGAATATTTTTGTAATATACAAGAGTACATTTAGGTATAAAAATTATACTTTTAATAGTAACATATATAAAAGATTTGTAAATGGATATAAATCAGTGTATTATAACAAAAATAAAATTCATATATAACATACAACAAATTTTAATAAATTTAATTTAATTTATAAAACTTTAAACCCGCACATCGGACGGGTCCTCATCTAGTTGTGTTATAAAAAATAATGCAAATAAATAATAATATTATATTATATATGTATATGTGTATATATATATATATATATATGTATAATAACATTTCCTATTTAATAAAACGGAAGTAGACGAATTCAAATTTGTAGACTATATAATTTTAATAGTAGGTTACAAATGGGTTATAAAAAATTTGATATTAATTTGTTATAAGATATATGTTAGGTGTAGCCCATCTAACTGTTCATTTTAGTAAGATTAAAATTTGAATAGATTTTAGACAATTAATTTCAGTATATTCTTAATTCTCTTTTTACTGACACCAATATATATCCTCCAAAGATTTAATTGGTACATCACGTTGTTTCCAAAAACAATAAACAGAATATTCCAAATTAATTGCCCACTGAAAAAATACTGGTAAGCATAAAAAAGGAATAAAATCTAAGCAAATAATAATAATTATTCGTGATTCCTAATATCTTAATCTATAATTAAATTTAAAATCACGGAAGAATCTTCAAAACTGCCAATATAAATGATACAAATCACCTCACACAAAAAATACCTCGCTCATATTCATATACTTAAACACAAAATATGTAATGTTAATATTAAATGCTATATTAAATGTAATATGCAAATATTAAATGATATATCAAATGTTAACTAAATGAGGTGTTTGAAGACTATTATTTTCGATGAAAAGGACCAGCGTGTGTATAGCATGATCCAATGATGACTAAAAAACTTGCATATGATTTTCTTTCATAATATTTTATCCAAAAAATTATTATAAAAAATCATATAAATTATATTTCATTATGGTAATTATAAAATAAATAAAACGAAATACAACTCATGCTCTAGCACGGGTCCTAATCTAGTACACTACAATAATAAAGAGAGAGACGAGAGGTAAGTAACGAAGTTATAATTTCTTCTTCTTTTCTTACAATTTTTCTCATGTGCATAATCTCTTTTTATAGTGGAAAGGAAAACATGATGACTCATATATTTGTTAAAGACACAAATACACCGTATATGAGTGTTGTTGACAAATGGTGATTAAGTGTTTCATCATAAAGACATATATTGCATATAATGAACAAGTGTCACTGAGATAGAAGACACATGTAGTAGTGATGGATAATCATATTTATTTTATAACAAATCGACAATAATAACATCATTTTTAGTTTTTTTTTTCCAAATTTAGCATACCCTTTTTAACATGACAAAAATAGTAGAAAATTTATATTTAAATATAATAAAGAGGAATTAAGAAACAAAAAAATTGGAATCTTTTTCCGGCGACAGAGAAACAGAGAAATTTGAATCTGGCCAATCAAATCGAATCTAGCAAGTTTTGGGGCAACAAAACTTAGAACCCAACAAGTGTTTCCAATATACAATTTTTTTTCTTCTCAAACCCCAAATATTTTTCAAACCACCTTCACATTTTCGAAATCACATCTTCTTCCCTCACCTCATCCCAAGAAATCTGATACGGTGGTGGTTAGCATATGATCGCCGTTTTATCGGTCTCTGTCGTCGCTGGCATATTGTTGTCTTGCATCGTCCCGGCGGTCTACCCATCTTCTCAATTTCGCCAACAGATCTGATATAAGCAACTAGACACGCTTCATCTCGTCGTGGTTAGAAATAAAAAGTAGCCACCATTATCTCAACATATTTCGTTTTGCGGTTCTTTTTCGCTGTGTTTATGTGTCTTTAATTTTGAATTTTCTTAAAACCTATATCAATTGCATGCGAAATCAAACATATTCTTGTGGATTCTTCCAAAAAATAAGTAATTTTATACTATTATCCTTCTATTGTAAAAATTGTATTATTTTGTGTGTGATTATGTGTTTGATTTTTATAAATTGATAGGATTGTGTGTTTGATTTTAAATTCCTTAAATCCACAAAAACCTTAAAAAATTGGGTTTCGTTCTGTTTGTGAAACAATGAGGATAATAGAGTTGAGTTTTATTTAGTTGTCACTCTTTGATGACTATAACTCCTAAATTTGGACTTGCTTATATTTCAGTTCAGTGTCTTTTATACATTAAACTTCATTTGCTGACTTGATTTAATGTAAATTTGACTAGCTACTATGAATTTCTACTATATTTGAAAACTAGGTGCTTCCCCACGCAACGCGTGGGTTGTGGTGTGGTTGACACTTTTTTGTTTTTTTGTCCTTTTCGTTGTCTCTTTTGTATTATTTTGTTTTAATTAGACATATACGGGCTTCGCAGTCACTTGTATTTATACACTATATGTTTATACCATTTCGTTTAGATGTGTACAATTGTGGCGTTTATTTTTTATGAATTATGAGAATGTTGAATCTTGCTTTTGAGGATCCAATCTTATCATTGACTGATATTGTTCCTAATACATTTATTGTATTTTAGATTTTCTAATTAACTGCTTATGTAAACCCTTCATACGTTGATATTGCAATAATAAGTTATTTTTAAAAAATAAGTATTTTCCGTGTAAGTGATTATGTTTGTATGCCCATGTTTTGGTCTAATATCAATAAGATCGTTTCTGTTTTTCTTTAGCTGGCTTTGAAACCAATTTTGAGTTAAGCGAATAATGGGTCGAATTATGGTGTTAATAAGTAACATAAATTCTTATGTATATATATTGTATATATGTGACTATAAGTTTAGCTAACAAAAATATTCTATAATATTTAAAGATAATCTTGAACATATATATATATGTGGGAGGAATGTATGGAATTATTGGATAGAATTTATTTTTGAGTTAAACGACCTTTTATGCCTTTAAAGTGAGTTAAATATTAATAAATTTTTATATGTGTCTTGACTTTTTTTAAAAAGGAATACCAAGTGTTTTCTTCCAAATTTGAAGTGACATAGTATTTTAGTTTTCTTATATGATTTTATGAGCTTCAATGTAAAGGTTTTTCAAAGTAATAAGTACACTCACACTGATTGAATTATAAAATTTGGAGAAATGTTTATTTCGATTAATTTTCTGTTCTTTTAAATATATTAAATAAGTATGTTGTTGTTCCTACAAATAGGACAACATATATTATAGTTTAACCATGAAGTTAAGCAATGGAAATGGAACTTGTGATTGCAAGACAAAATGCTTATATATATTATGTTACACATTGATCGTTCAAAAATGAATAGGAACATCTAATTCTCAA
Organism: Camelina sativa; assembly: GCF_030686135.1. Taxonomy (NCBI): domain Eukaryota; kingdom Viridiplantae; phylum Streptophyta; class Magnoliopsida; order Brassicales; family Brassicaceae; genus Camelina; species Camelina sativa. The sequence goes on from NC_141885.1 coordinate 11,485,322, forward strand.
ATAAAGTTGATTTTTTTGTTAGAACCAAACCTTAAATGAAAATCAACCAATAAGGAGAGACCAAAACCTTACTTTTATATAGATGATATATTGCTTTAAACATTGAAATGAGAAATATATTATAAACAATAATTTTACCAAAGAAATATATTAATTTAGCCAACCAAAATATGAATATAAGTTTAGCCAACCAAAATAAATAAAAAAGTAATAAATTTAACCAAAAATATTTTCTCTTGAAAGATAAATAAGTTAGTATGAGAAATGAATTAATGTACAATTATTGGATAGGAGTTACATTTGAGTTAAATGTAGTTACATGCCTTTAATTTTTTATAACCTAAAATAAAAGGAATATCAAGTGGCCGAATCAAAATTCACATGATTTGGTTGTTTGTTGATATAAACTCAACACTTACACATAATATTTCAAAATAAAAAAATATTACTTTTGAAGTGACAAACTAAATTAGTTTTCTTATAAAATTATATGAATTCTTCAATCTCAATGATTTTTAAAACCCCAAGGATAACATATATTTTTTAGTTTTTTTTTTGTTTTTCACTCATCAATTTAATTTATAGTGCTAGATTTCATACTAATGGTTTCATCTTTAGAGAATTTAGTTAAATGGTATTTTTAAAATTATATTTTATTTTTATATTTAAGTTCCAGTTGAATATGATTTCTTTTTTGGATCATTTTTTATTTTGATGAATCACACAAAAACCTATTGTTTAATTATGTTCTTTTTTGTTTTCAAAAACCTCAAATCATAAAAAAATAATATATCTTATATTGATATTTGCAGATTTATCAATTGGATCACAAAACAACATAGTCTTTATAAATAGAGTTGATAGACTTTACAAAACAAAATAGACTTTATAAATGGATAAATATATTGATCTTTAAATATTATATTGATCTTTATAAATTATTAAAAATGATACATGATTATATGAGATAACCAGAGACATTAGATAATTAGATATGGATCATTTCAACTTATAAGATGTTAATATAAAATAGAAAATAGAGATAAACCTTTTAAAAGATTAAAAAATATATATAAGATATACATATCATCCAAACTCTAAAACTAAGCTTTTACAATGATATTTGATTTGTTTTTTTATAACCCATACAACAACAATAACAAAAAAAATACAAACCAAAAAAAAAAAAGAAAAAGAGATTTGAGAGTAGTAGAAGAAGATGAGAGAATGAAAGAGTGATAGACTAAGAGAATAATATAATGAGTATCTATAGGAAGAGAAATGATGAAAAATTACATTTAGAAAAATGAGAGTTACAATTCTAATTTATTGTTTTGTTTTAATGCAATTGATTGATACAACTTAGTGGAGAAATAAAGTTAATGCATAGGGGGAATTTATATGATTTCAGTTTTATATTATGTGAGTTAAATGTGAAATTAATTGTTTTTAAATTTGTGTTTTAATATAAATATTTATTTTTGTTAAAATTGCATTGCCAAGTGGACCAATAAGGAGAGAGTGAAACCTTACTTTTTATATATATGATTTAGGGAAGGGTCAGTATAATTTATGATGGTTTCCTGATTTTGTATGTAATTTTGTGTGTGATTATGTGTTTGATTTTGTGTAAATTAATAGGATTGTGTGTGTGATTTTATTTAGTTGGGTTTTGTTCTGTTTGTGAAAATATGGGGACACTAAAGTTGGATTGTATTTAATTGTCAGTCTTTGACTTGATTTGCTTATTTGTTTAAATTTCGGAAAGGCTCTATGTAATTTATGATGGCTTTCTTGACACGTTATGTGTTCTATGCAGGTCATGGGTGATTCTTTCCCTACAGATATCAAGCTTCATGAGCTTTGTTTCAACATAGGAGAGGAACCGAGATCAGACGTGAAGATAAACCAGTTTCCAAACTAAAATGGCATCACAAAAGTGAAAAGCATCCTCTTAGTTGCAGAGTATGAGAGGATCAAGAATTCCTTCCTAGGACCTATTTGAAGGTTATAAACAGAGGAATAATGATGTTAGAGAAGATGGTACACTGTTTTCTAAGAAGGAGTTTAAATTTATCAAAGAAAAATGAACTATGACTGCATTTTGGAGGACAATTTGACAACCCGTCCTGCGGACCCCACTAGCTTACCGCTAGCCGCCCCAACGGACCCCAAGCTGGCCCTGCAGGGTATCGATCTTAACCCTTCACTGTGGATAGGAACTATTCATCCAAATCCACCAGTAGGTTATTGGTACGCCAGGTCAATTGGTGACAGCTTGTCCTGTGGGAAGGTTGTTAAAAGGTGGGGATCAAGGTTCGAGGAACGCCTGGCGCACCAATAACCTACTGGTGGATTTGGATGAATAGTTCCTGTCCACAGTGAGGGGTTAGGATCGATGTCCTGCAGGGCCAGTTTGAGGTCCGTTGGGGAGGCTAGCGGTGGGCTAGTGGGGTCCGCAGGACAAGTTGTCACATAAAAATCGATTTTTTTGAAACAACTCGTCCCGTAGACCCCACTAGCCCCCCGCTAGCTTGCCCCCATAGGCCCAAAGCTGGCCCTACAGGGCATCGATCCTAACCCCTCACCGTGGAATGGAACTACTCATCCAAATCCACCAGTAGGTTATTGGTGCGCCAGGCGTTCCTCGAACCATGTCCCCACCCTTTAACAACCTTCCCACAGGACAAGCTGTCACCAATTGATCTGCAGGTTGTTAAAGGGTGGGGACCAGGGTTCGAGGAACACCTGATGCACCAATAACCTACTGGTGAATTTGGATGTATAGTTCCTTTCCACAATGAGGGATTAGGATCGTTGCCCTGCAGGGCCAGCTTGGGGTTTGTTGGGGAGGCTAGCGGTGGGCTAGTGGGGTCCGCGGGATGGGTTGTCACAGACAACCTATGAGATTCTCAATTAGAGAATTCCATATGGTCACTAGATTGAAATGCACTGAATGGGGGAGGTGATGAAGATCAATGACATAATCTTTATAATTGGGCTAACAGTGAAGATGCTCACACATATGAAGATGTTTTGGATATTTTACGAGAAACTGATCAAGAGGCAGCAGATGAAAGGCTCTCTCTTACGATGTTGATCCTTATTGAATGTGTCTTCCTTTAGAGGTACAAAGGTAACAAGCTTCCCGCAAAAAACCTTAAGAGAGCTCAGCATCTGGATATCTTTGCTAATTATATGTGGGGGAAAGATGCATATAATCTTCTGATTACAGCAGTAAAGAAAAATGTCCCATTAAATATGACTTACATGGATATCCGTTGGCACTGCACTTGTGGATCCTTGAGTCAGTTCCTATGTTGAAGTCACCTTTCAGCACATTGAGTGTGATTGAGCGACCAATAGCATATTTGTGTGAAAAATACACACATACAGTTAATCCTTCGATTGGTCAAGTGGAGAACATTGAAGCATCAAACCATGTAAGTTGTGTCAAAATAATATTCTCTTTAATTTCAAGAAGGACTAACAGTAATTTAGGATTGTCTAACTAAACAAAAATTGTTTGTGTGCAGCTCAAGGTTATTCACATATTACCATCAGTACCTGATGATGAAGAAGATACAGTCTTCATGGAAAACACTCCGAATCAAGATTGGAGTATGCTTATAGAAGTACTGAACAAGGGATACAAATTGACAATTGAAGACTGGGAAAAAAGAGCATTGGATGTTGGTGCAGTGATGGAAGAAATTGCTATCAAATCTTACCAGTTCCGTAACAAGGAGACACTAAAGCCATCATCATCGGAAGAGTCACTAATGGAGAAGCTAGATAAACTTTACATGATTTTTGAATCAAGTTCCTTGAAGATAGACAATCTGTACAACAATTTTATGGATGGGTTCAAAGCTACCAATTACCGGTTATCAAAAATAGAAGAGAGTTTGGCAATGTATAAAGCTAGGAATACAGACGATCAGGTAAAAATATATCTTATTTAATCTAAATCTACTTCAATAAAATTTATTCATGCATGTAAAAATATGATGGGTTCCGTAATCATTTTGGGTTGTAGGACCTATACGAAGATACAATGCATGTGGCTCAAACATCTGAGACTCAGATTCCTAAAGAAGTAAGAGTTTGTTTCATTTTTTTACTTTAAATGTTAGGGAAGATATAATTAATCATGTACTAATGCTTCCTAAAAACGATTTGTATTTGCAGAGTGGTGGTGGGATCCTTCCGACTAACAATTCTCCCACTGAACAAAATGCAGTGCATGTGGCTCAAACATTTGAGACTCAGATTCCTAAGGAGGTAAGAGTTTATTTCTTACTTATATTTTGAATATTAGGGAAAGTATTCTTAATTATGCACTAAATCTTCCTAAAAATATTTATATTTGCAGTGTGGTGATGGGATCTGTCCATCTAACAGGTCTCCCACTGAACAAAATGCAGTGCATGTGGCTCAGACTTTTGAGACTCAGATTGCTAAGGAGGTAAGAATTGGTTTTCTACTTGTATTTTGAATGTTAGGGAAAGTATTCTTAGTCAATGTACTAAAAGCTTCTAATGTTTTTTTCAGCTACAATTGCTGCAAGAAGTTGAAGTTAGGTATGAGAACAACTGGAGCAAACGAAGAGTGCGAGCAATTCTTGAAAAAGGAATCAGTGTTTTAATGGACAAATCAAATGAAGAATAATTTTTTGGAAAAGAAGAAATACGGTTCTTGCATAGAGAGAATGAAGGTGAACGAAACACAAAAGAGAAGGAAGCTGAACCAAATCCAGAAGTTTTAACTACTGAGGTAAATTGATAGACAGGTTTTCACCCAGGGTATCAATCCCCTATGCAGTTGTAGTACAAAGGGTTATCAATCCAAATGGTTGTGTATTGCTAGCAGGAAGGATATGATCAGAACAATGCAAGTCAAGCCAAGCAATTAGGGTTTTGGTTCTAACGATTCCTAAAATAAACAAAGTAAAAGAATATAAACAAGTAAACCACACGACCTAAGCACTCGATGCAAGCAATCGAGTACAGGATCGAGTGGGGTGATCGAGTATGCAAGTGAGATATGAACAGATCGAGGTATTACTCGATACAGGTTATCGTGTACCTGATCGGGTAAGTAGTCGAGTAAGTGAAAGAAATGCAAATAAATAAAATACAAAAGTTCCTAAGGATGGGGGTAATCAAATCCTAAGTGTTCTAGACCAGTACAGATGCCTTACATGCCTCAAGCAATTATTTCCTAGACAATGAACCTCTAAGACCTTGTCACCACACTTTCGCACTCGCAACAATCAACCTTGAACACATTACCATATTGTCCCACTAGCAATATGAACAAGCATGCATTAAGAACGATACATTATTGTCAGTAGACTTAAACTCATCTAATTTTGTTACTCAGAGTTAAGTAAACCTCTAGCATTGGCTAAATCAAGCATTTTATCTACTCCTTTCGGCCTGTAGCATTTGTAAACGCCCTAGATCTAATCTCAACCTTTCGGTCTGTTGACAGCATTAAGAGCACCAATCTAGAAGGAAATCTATCAATCATTTACAATCAACTAAAGCCTCCTAACCGATCAAGAACACAAAATCATCTATCCCATCCCTAGAAACTTTACTACACTACTCGGACATAGAGGCGAATAACAAGGCAATCAAAATGAATGAAAATGACATTGTATTAAAAGATAGAGTAGAGTAGAGAAAGTAAAGGATAGAAATCTAAGAAAACTACAAAATAAAAATGCAAAACAAGAAGAAAAATGTTGAGTCGCTCAGTCCTCTCACAGGAGCTCTCGCTCTCTGGTTTGAGGGTCTACGGCGGGCTCCTTTGCAAGCTTCCCAGACCTGCCCGTTGATCTACTCGATCGGGTACACGAGGGTGAAGTCGGGTTACTCCTCGGGTGGATCTTTGGGTTGCTCTTCATGCTCTTGGATCCTCCTCGATCGTGTTGGGGTTCAGACTTGTTCTTGCAGCTCGATGGCTCCTTCGGGTACATGCTCAAGTTGTCCTTGTTTTTCCCCATTTTTGGCTCTTTAGCACATGTTTTCATCCAAAATATGCAAATGCAGAAATGCAACACCCTAAATGCTCTAAAAGTGAATTCCTACAGTAAATGACCTAAAAATGCTAAGTTAGAGGTAAGAACAATGCAAAATATAGACAAAAAAAGATGCTAAAAACATGTAAATTAGAGAGTTATCATAAATGTAATGATTCTTACAACTTTTTAAAAATATTCTAACACATTATATTGACAAATGAAATAACTCATCTAAAGTTCTTTACTCCAAGTGACATCCGAAAGGAGGAGTTAACCCAAACGGAGGAGTTAATCAAAAAGCTCAATTTAACAAATGAAAAAATGACCGAAACTGATGAGATGAACCAGAAGCTCGATTCAGTTGTTGGTCTAAGATTTATTGTACAACTTTTTCCTATTATTTAATTTTATCGAAAAGTCTTCTTAAGCTAATAAAGGTTCCTAAAACGGTTTTTGCTTGTAGGGTTATGAAGAGAACCTTCCTTAGGAAGGTGGTGATGAAGAGAACCTTCCTCAGGATGGTGGTGATGAAGAAGTTGACAATCAAAGTCATCATGTGGATGAAGGTGAGAATCTTAATGATGGTCTTGATAAAGAAGAAGATGATGAACAAAGTCATCATGTACCAGAAGGAGTGAGCCCAACTGAAGGTGATGATGAAAAAGAAGAAGACAAACAGAATCCACAGGAGAAGGTATAACATGACAATTAATTATAATAAGGCAAACAGAATCCACAAACACCATCTGTTTTTAACTTTCTCATATCTAATATATTAAAGTAGAAGTCGAAAGAGCTCACATCCATCCTCACAAAAATTGACCTCCAATGCCCTTCATGAAAAATGCCCTTTTGAAAAAATCAGACAACCTTTTTTTGCCTATATGAATTGGTGAAACGCAACAAATTCATTCTCAAACCTGAGATTACTATTTTGCCATTAATGAGATTCAAATATGGATCATTTTACCCTTTTGATTAATTGAATAATAAGAAAAAATAAATATCTTAATTATATATTAGAGATAAACCCATGAAAACGTTTTTTTTAAAAAAAGAGCTTAAAATGTAATATAAATGAGCTATATATAATATCCAAACAAAATATTCGACCTATTCGAAACCCTAGAAACATATGTAGTTTACTAATATAAATAGCTAATAAAATACCATTCTCCATAATTCGAAATCTTAAAAAAGAGAAAAACCCTAATTTCTCATGTTCCCGATTTTTTATTTATATTTGTGTTGTAGTCATGATCTGTTATATTGTTCTTTGTATTCTAGTTATTCATATCCTCTTTCTGTAGTATTTGTTTGGAACGCAAGATCGAGCATTACTAAATATTCGTGTATGGTTATTTTATTTCTTACAATACTTTTATATAATTTATATGTTTTGTGGACTAATAGTTATGTTTCAGATGGTCATGATCCTAGGTCCACAGATCTGCATGCGAAGAACAGTAGGTATTTTTATTATTATTTTGAATACATATTCCTTATTCCTTTGATACCTGGACGATGCTAAATTTTAACGCTAATGTTTAAAGTTGCATGGAAACTTCTGTAGATGTTAATATTAATGAGAGATGTCTGGTAATTTCATAAAAAAACTATTCTACCTCCATTTTTAAAATTTTATAAATGTGCTTGTGGCTTTAATAAAATAAAAATTAAACTAACTAGGTTCTGACCCGCACGTACGTGCGGGGTTAATTTCAAAAACTAATTTTGTAATCAGATTTGCAATATATAATATATAACAGAATATTTTTGCAAACCTATTTTTAGTAGGATTGGACCTTCGGATAACCCGTTCAGGTTGGGATATTACCCGATCAAGTTTGGTTAAACGGGTTTAGAAAAATAGAACCTATTAGGTATTTTTCAATATATAGGTTCAATTTAGTTCGGGTACTATTGGCTTCGGGTCGGTGTGGGTTACAAATCTGAGAACCGATTAGTACACTGAGTACCCAAAAATAATGACTTGATATAGCATTTATATTATAACTTTTGTTTTTTTTTAAACATATGATTGTATGTGAAAAAATATATAAATAATTAAAACATGTTTGATACAAATATTTCGGAGTGGATGTAATTCATGTTTCGTCTACCTGAATTCTAGTTGTATAGAGAATGCATTTCCAATAGTGAAGATTCTCGATATATGGCATTTCCGATATTAGACAAAAAAAATATTCTCGACTGGAAATGGGATGGAACGAATATAAAAATTACCAAAATAACATTTGGGACAAACACAAATATAGTTCATAGTATATTTCTCTATCATATAATAAAAAATATTACAAAATTAGTTGACTTTTTTATTCTTATTATTTTATGTCTGGTTCATCTATATTGCATTACATTTCTATAGTTTAAAAAATTTTAATATTGTAAAACACACTTTAATGCTTTTTTAAAAAACATGTTACATATAAGATTGTAAACGTCGATATAATTCAAAAATAAAATAATAGTTTCGAGGAAAATAAATAGATAAATTAGCTCAAAATAAAATATTATGGTTTGATATAATAATTATTTATAATAAGTTCTAAAGGTATATCATTATATATATAGGTGAGAGTTTATGTTGCTTTTAATTATAAATAGTAAGGATCACAAAGTTTCTTTTGGTTGCTTTGTGGTTATTTTCAGTTTTGGGAATTCTTGATCACAAATATTTCGGAGTGGATGTAATTATTTGATCGGTTTGTTAAAAGATAATTAATAAACTAATTTACAAACACAGTAACCACCATCAACATTATGCAGACAAAAAAAAGGGTAGATTGTTTTTCTTATGAGAATTCTGTGTTTTTGTAAACATTATTTGTAGACAAAAAATCTTAAATTAATTTTAATATTATTTTTAAGAAGTTGAGAACTTTATAACATAAAAATAGAAAAATGAATAATAATGAGAAGGTGGAATATATAAGTCAAATCTCTTTTTTGATGTCTCAAAATTCATTACAAATTTAAGTAAAGTAAAGAAAAAAAAGGAAATGTCAATCCGAAACTAAAATGATTCCAAATGGCTCTTACCAATTTCAATTTTAGTCGCTCATGTTTTTTTTCATGTAAACCCCTAATTTAAACATAGTTCACAAAAGATAAATAGTTTTGATCATTCTAATTTTAAACTTAAAATTTTGCACCCTTCTAAGATCTCTTGCTTTCAAAGTATACCGAGAACTTTCATGAACCAAGATCGAAATCATCCTCCGGTTTGTAAGCAATTTGTTAGAAAATATATATATTAACGCTTGAAATTTGTTCTAAACCTTTTCCGCTTAAGAACATGTAAATACTATAGTAATAGTTTCTCCGTATATTGCTTTGTACACTTTTCCTTGACAGGTTTACTCCATTCTCAAGGAGAATGTATGACATGCTTCAAAATCCTTCATTTCAATTCACCTAATAGACAACATGTAACAATATAATCATGGAGCATAAAAATAATACACTATTATAGTTAATGTATATATGTACTAACATATAAAAAACAAAAAAAATCAAAAAAAATGATAAGAGAAAATCGATTAGAAATATTTGATCCTTTAACCTGCATCACTATTTTAAAAGTTTTACAATCTTGACTTTTATATTTTACATGTTTTTGAAGAGTTCCAAATCTGAAACACTTAAAACCAATATGAAAAATAAAAGTTAGAAAATTCAAAAACTCAAAACTTTGATGCTCGAAAACATTTTTGTGAATGAATGAAATGAAAGAGTTTGATACGTCTTACATAGTGATTAGATTAGTTAGGGTTTCCTAACACAATTTTTTTTAATATATTAACACAAAAAGATATTCGTCATTATTTTAGATTTCGTTCATTTAAGTTTGGTATATAGATTTTAGGAAAAGAAAAGAAAATCATAATTTAAATATATAAGTTTAAATTTAATTGACCGATTTTGATAATAACAAATTTACTTTTAATAAATTTGAATTTTAAATTAGTTGTTTGTAATTGAATAGTTTCATTTAAATGCATTAAATAGTTTGAGTGATTTTAGGGATTAAATATGCTTATAGTTAGTATTATTATTTTACCCCCGCTGGGTAGGATCGAAATCCTTTCAAACCGGATAGCATAGGATCCACGTATTTTTTCTTTAACCCGACTACAAAAGAACCGGGTCACTTTAGGATCCGCGGGTTTTTTAGTTTTTATTTTAACCAAACTACCATTTTCTCTGTTTTTTTTCTTCTAACTTGAATGACATTACATTTGATAATAGAGAACTTTATGACTATATAGTGAAAAATATTTCTCTTTTAATAGAATAAATATATTTAGCCAATGTGAGACTCTACATACACTTTTCTATATATTTTAATATATAATCAAATTAAATTCTTTTACTTATATAAAATTTCGATTTTTAATTTTTTCTATCTATACTAATCATGATTAATTACTTAAATTTCGTTTAGGAAATATTCTAAAATCTAAAATAAATAATTATTTATTTTTATCTAATTATATTAAATTGATTTGTTATTTCTGTAAATATCTCACAATATAAAAATAAATCAAATATGTTTACATATATATATAATTTTTGATTTTAATTCTTTGATTATTATGGAACCAAACTTTAAATAGCTTTCAAAAATCTAAAATAAAAAATAATATTCAAAAATTAAATTAGATTTCTATAAATATCTCAAAATCTAGAACCATTTACGTTATATACATATATATATAATTTCAAATTTATTAATTTGCTTTTATGGTAACAACTTTAAACCATTTCCAAAAATATAGGATAATTTAATTTTATAATTAATTTCATAATTATTATTTCCATAAACATTTGATTTTCGAATAACAGTTTTTGTTTACCATATATTGTTTATTTTTTATTTTTTATTATATACGCAATTGGATCTGTTTGACAACATGGATATATGATATGTTTTTTTTTTCCAAAATCTTGTTTTGTACTCCCCAATTATTAGTATAGATAGGTAGACGTGGCGAGTTTAATCGCATGTTTATATTTGAATTCTGCCTCTCCATCGCTGATAAGAGTTATGTTTCTAAATTCTAGTTACTTTTGTTAATATTATAATAATTTGGCTAACGATGAAAGCTAAAACAATATTTCTAGATGAATCTACCGATGATCGTATAAAGGAAAACATGTATTGTTTTGACTTTTATAATAAAAATTGAGAATAAAATATTTGATTCAAAAAATCATAGTAATATTGTAGTTACTGAATATTATTGCAGAAAAGCTACGGTTGGTGCAAATAATATTCTAAGATCTATGGTATGTTCTATAATAAATGATTTTGCTGTTGTTTATAATCGTTTTACCTGCATGTTTCACGCTTATATCATATTTTTGTTTGATTAATCAACAGATGGAAGATGCAAGGTCGGAAACACGACGTCTTCCGGCTAATGTCTCTCTATTGATAGGTGTATGTTTGTTATTCTGTAGTTTTATATTTGCTGGGTAATAGTTTATGTAAAAAGTAGGTCTAACCGTAATTCTTTGATATAATCATGGTACTAAGGTTTGTTGCTAAATCTTTGGTTTTGGTATTTTCACAGTAATAGTTACTGTTATAAAAAATCCTAACTCTAATTCTTTGTTATAAGTATGGTACTAACGTTCACTGCTAAATCTTTGGTTTTGGTATATTCAGAGTAATAGTTACTGTTATAAAAAATCCTAACCCTAATTCTTTGTTATAAGTATGGTACTAACTAGGCCTGCGACTTCGGTTAATTCGGTTAATTCGGTTAATTCGGTTAATTCGGTTCGATTTTTCGGTTTTTCGGTTAATTCGGAAATTGAAAACTCTACCGAATATAACCGAAAACAAGTTCGGTTCGGGTCGGTTACATGCTTGGTTATTTCGGTTCGGTGGGTTAGGTTATGTCGCCCAAAACACACAACACAGAATACAAGCATGTACTCAAAACACACAACATTAACACCAAACGATCCAACATTAGTCAATCCAACATTAGTCAAACACACAACATAGAACGATCCAACATTAACATATAGATTCATGACATTAAGCATCATAGAATACAAGTTTTGCTTACAAAAAAACAACAACATTAGTCAATCCTAGTCACATACATAGGACTATTGGAGACAATTTACAAAAAACAACAAGTTCAGAAGGCAATCCTACAGTTGGATTCCTACTTGTCTCGTCTCAAGTAAAGAGACTTTGGGAGACAATTTACAATTGTTCAAAAAATAATGTGTGGAGCCAAAAGTTAGAAGAGATTACCAGGATTGACAAAATACCAATGATCATTTCCTCTTACAAGGATGCATTTGGTATATTGTCATTCTTTACTCCATGCCAAAAAACAGGTAGTTAATAGTTATATTAGTTTTTTCAAAAGATATAGAGAGAAAGAGAGACAAGCCTTAGGAATTAAGATCATTATTTGCTTCAGTTCGTTGTCTCCTGTTGCAAATAAAAACCAGAAACTATGTCAATAAAAATGATACATATGCCTTGTAAATAAAACTGAAAGTAACGTAGTAAATCAAGTTACTTGTGTTCATCACTCGATCATGGATGTGCGGAGGGGTGGCCCTCACTCTGTGAAGCTGCACAATGTAAATGATCGTCAGTTACTGATTGGTTTGAAGAGAGTAACACAAAAAACTTAAATAAAAGAGAAATGAGTTACCTAAGGACTCATGAAAGTGCAATTCCTCAAACATCTGAACTAAGCTGGCTAATTTCTCAGCAGAAATAGTATTCCTCAGCCATTGTTGAGTTCAAACTAAAGTTTCAACCATGTGTGGTGACATAGAGCTTCGATAAGGGTCCAAAATCTAACCACTTGTGCTGAATGCAGATTCAGAAGCAACGGATGAAACTTGAATGGCGAGGACATCTCTAGCTACCTCGGATAAGACTGGGAATTTTGAACTGTTACGCCTCCACCAAGATAAAATATCAAAGTCCATTCCTAAAGCAGCTGGAGTTCTTATCACAGGTTTCTCCAATAAGTAAATATCAAGCTCACTGCTACATTCCTCATTTGAAGTTTCAGCAACCATCTCAGAGTACAACGTATCCATCCTCTCATAACCATCGTCATCTGACAAATCAAACTGATCATTGGTTGTCACCACAGGTTCAGTTACGGTTCCACCATTGGTTGAGTTTCCAGGCTCACTTCCGCTTAACTTCACCACATACTCTCCATACAGCTCCTTCATCACACTCTTAATAGACGATCTTAGATGACTACTTTCCATACTGTCTTTGCTATAAAGCTTGTCAAACCAAAGACCAACAAACTGCATTTTGTTTCTGGGATCAAATACAGAAGCAATGATTACAAGCGGATTCATGTTGTTGAGACCATCCCAATACTTTTCAAACTTTGCCCTCATAATCATAGCTTCAGTCTTCAGTAGCAAATCACCATTAATGCTTAGGTTGATCAGATTCATCTCAATGATCACCAGCTCATTGTAACAAACAGGAGAGGTCACTATTTTTGTAGCCGAGAAGGACAAAGTGCAATTGAAAAAGATCTTTAAGAATTTAACTAACCTCTTCACCTGCTCCCAATCAGCAAAAGTAGGTGGACCAACACGCTTTCGACCATTCTCACCCATGTGCAGTGGACTGTGTACATTGGAAGAACGTTGCTGCAAAGTCTCTTAAACCCCTCCGACTCCACAAATGCAAACGGAAGCTCATTGAGTACAATCATCTCGTTGAAAGACCTTCGAAACAAACCCTGATCATACTTGATTGCTGTCATTACACCACTTCTATCACCAGCCAATACCTTCTGAGTATCACTCTCTTCGTGCATCTTGAACAACTTACACCTTTTAATGTGATTATTCATGGCACTTGTTCCATGTATCACTGTGTCACAACCGATCTCTTGACCACAGTAACGACAGTTAGCAAGTGCAGGCTCATGCACTTGTTGAATGAAATGCTCCCACACCGGAGCTCTATGGCCTAGCTTTTTCCTCGTTTGGGACGTAAATGAGAAGTGTCTCGCTGTGTTCTTCTTCTTTTCCCTCGAACGGAAGCACCTGACGGAGCATCTTCTCCATCAACCTCACCAGGCAGAAACGGTTCGTTGTTGTGTTCACCAGAATCGTGAGACATAGCAGACCTGATCAAATAAAACACAATTAGACAAACATCCACAAGAAAGAACTACACAAATGAACCGATTATAAACAAGATGATAGTGAAATGCAAATGCTCATAATACAACAATCAAAACACTGAGACCTGATTGATAATAAGGCATCCAAAGGTAATGTGTCACAATAAGGATTTAAAAGATACGGCAATAAGACAATATCAACCAGTCTTAAAATATTGAGTTACTATATTGCCATGGCCTAGTGATCAATGAACTTTAAAGCCTAAGACAAACAACCACAGTCGAAATCGGTTCGATTAAGAATACAATTAGACTACTGTTTTCTCGATTAAGAAGATCAAAGTAAGAATACTATGAAGTATGAATCATAAACGGACAACAACTTATATCTCATAAACGATGTCTTATTTACACTATTCTTGCAATTTTAAAGACCCAAGTAATTACAAACAAAACATCAAAGAACTTGGAGAAGCTAAAGAGAGAAGAGCTTGGAGAAGATTCAGAGAGAAGTACGTACCTTGAAGATTAAGAGCTAGGAGAAGATTCAAACAAGAAATCGGACAAATCTTTTTCTTTGTCGCACTCGCAGTCGCCGTAGAAAGCAAAAGTTTTTTAGGTTTTAGGATTAGGTTAGAACTAATTAAACCGGTGTACATAGTTTATATAGGTAGGTTTAATTTTCGGTTACCCGTCGGTTTACCCTTTCCGAACCGAACCGAATACAAAACCGAAATTGTTTTTTTCCTTTCTGATTGGATAACAATCACGACAATAACCGAACCGATTTCTCCAAATTTCGGTTCGGTTCGGTTTGGATAAATCGGTTCGGTTTGGATTCCCAGCCCTAGTACTAACGTTTGTTCTTAATTGAAATTTTCAGGCTTTTCTGTGCATTGCATACGGCTCCACTATTGAATTGACGTTTTTGACCTTTCTTTTTGGCGAAAGAAAACAAAATATAGGTTGTATTATCTGCAGATCCAGAAATCATCCAATTACCATCCTTCTTTTTTTGTAGAAGTTTAAAAAATACTATGATGGTTTTGTATGATGGTTTCGTTGCTTTATATATCATTTTTTGATTCGTATGAGAAACCATGTTGATTCCTTTTCATATGAGATATACGGTAATTATATCCTTTACGGAACTTTATAATCTCGATCTATGAGTACATGAAACGTGCAAACAATGAAAAATAGTTTCTTGAAATACAGTTATTTAATACTTTTGATATAAGTTTTGATATTTTATATTTTAAGTACCAAATTTGAATAAATGTATGAGGGACAGTCGGTGTTTTTACCAGTAATAAACTTTAAAATAACTTTACAATGTCTAAATTTAAAAGATTCTTTGATTATATATATTCTAAAAACAAAATTTAGGGGAGTTACGGGTTTTAGAGTTAAATAAAATTTTAATGACTTTAAAAGTTATATAAAATATGCTGTTATTTAATCAAAAATTTTTAAAACTCTTTTAAAATTTGGTGTTATTAGTTGTGGATTTATAAAAAATTATCTAAAATTTTCATAAATCTAGTGTTATTGGATGAAGAGTTTTATAAAGTCATTAAAAGTTTTATGTTATTCAAGTAAAACAAAACAATCCAGCGTTGTTAAGATATTCAACTAGTTTATGTTATTGGTTTAAGATTCTATATTATTTTCTTCATAAAAAAAGTAACGTAAACTCTCTAATCAAATAGAAAGATTGTCACAATCATAGTCCATGACTTTTAGGAGGCGGAGAAGAAGAGGCACCGTTTGAAGACGTCGCAAATTCCCAATCATCTTCCATCATATCTCCACGAATCTTAACCAAATTCATATACCCAGCAAAAAAAATAGACAGAATTATCTTTTATGACTACCTTCACCGGAAAAATCAAGAAGAATGAGAGAAGAAGATCACACCTAATGGTGGTTCAAATGAATATTGGGAAGACCAATAGAAGATAGGGAGAGAGAGACAAAACATGTGAATTGTGAGAAGACGAGGAGAGAGCAATGAAACAAAAAAACAAAACAAAAACTTCTGAAAGAGAGAGAGGAGCATGTGCATTCTCGTGAAACAGAGAGGTCAATTTATATTTATATTCATCTCTCTCTCTTTCTCTCAACTTTCACTTCGAGTACTCTCTCTCTCTTCTTTCTTTATCTCTCTTTTTTCTCTCTGTGTGTGCATGTCTGTTTACGTCACGCTCCAAGTACATTAAGGATCATGACACCCTTTTTGTATATAATAATGAGACACACAACGAGATCATGACGATGTTGAAGGTTGTGCGGCGATCAGAGCCTCCGTTTATGGCTACCACCACCGTCGTGTGCGGAAATTTATTTTTTTGCACAGAAGCGTTGAATATATTGTGCAATATTTTTTTAGAAGGATTTTACAAGATTTTATGAGAGATTTACAAGATTAGGAAAAATAAATCAGCAAGATTTTAGAAAAATTTCTAAACAATCACTTAAAATCCTCAATTTTATACTTTCCATGATTTTATTTAAAGTCATTAAAATTATTTTAAAATCTCAAACCAATACCACCTCCCCCTTAGCACAATCAGTATAGAATATATAGTATTTTATTATAACTATTTTTAAAAATAGTATATGTTTTAAAACGAGTTGTTGTTGAAATTAATTAATATATTAGTTGTACATTATTAAAAGTATAGTAGATAAAATTTAGAAAATTAACATTTTCGAAATAGAAAATAATATGGTGTATAATCATGAATGTTAACGTAAAATAAAATAAAAAATGTAATATATGCATTAAAAGCTGTTATGATAAAGATTAATAATTTACTATTATCGTTAGGATAAAAGGAAGTTTTACAAATATTTACTTCTGGAAATCTATATAAATTATTTTTATGATTTGTTAAAGATATATTACTCCTATGTATATCGCTTACAAAAAATATTATGTATATAAAATATATATATATATATATATATACTCGTCTCGTTAGACTTTGAAACCAAATCAAACAAGACAAAAAAAAATGTTTAGGTTATAGTCTTTTCGATGATGTCTCGCGTCTGAATCTTTCAAAATATGAATGGAGAATTCGTGTGAAAGGTAAAGCCCGGAGCTCTGAGAGATATTCAAGGAAAGCATCAATGGAGATAACGGGAAATTTTACATCTAAAATGGGTTTCTCTTCCGGGATTGGAGGCTCTGTGTTCCACAAGGATCCTTTAAGGAGCTCATAGTTCGGGAAGCCCACGGAGGAGGCGTTATGGGCCATTTTGGAGTCGACAAGACGTTAGCTGTGGTTAAGGAGCATTTCTATTGGCCTCATCTCAAGAAGAATGTAGAATCTCAGTGTGTGAGATGTGTGACTTGCAAGAAGGCCAAGTCGAGGATCCAACTTGGATTATACATGTCTCTTCCTATCCCCAACGCACCCTAGGTAGACATCTCCATGGACTTCATGCTAGGCCTACCAAAGATCCACCACAAAAACTCCATTTTCGTGGTGGTAGATCGCTTTTCTAAGATGACACATTTTATTCCATGGGCTAAAACGAATGATGCCACACAAACCGCAGAGCTGTTTTTCAGGGAAATTTTAAGACTACATGAAGTACCACGAACCATTGTGTAGTTTCTTGACACAAAAGTTTTAGGGCACTTTTGGAGGACACTTTGGAGAAAATTTGGAACTAAGCTTCTACTCTCGACTACATGTCACCCTCAAATCGACGACCAAACCGAAGTCGTGAACCGCACCTTGTCGGCTTTACTAAGAGCCACACTTGGGAAGAGCATGAAGAATTGGTTGGATTGTATCCTATTCATTGAGTTCGCTTACAACCGCACTGCTCACTACACCACCAAGAAGACACCATTCAAAGTAGTCTAAGGAGCAAATCCGCTAACACCTTTGGACCTTACCCCTATTCTGGAAGTCAAAGATATCAACTAGGAGGGATTAGAAAAGGCTGAATTCGTTAAAAGGATACATCAAAAGGTCTGGGAAAACATTGAAGCAAAGACCAAACACTACGTGAAGCACGCCAACAAAGGAATAAAGGAGATAACCTTCGAGCCAGGAGAATGGGTTTGGCTGCATATGCGCCAAGAGAGGTTCCCTAACCAAAGGTCCTTACGTCCAAAAGCATGCTTCCTTGGGTCATCCTAGCGTTGTCAACATGCAGCTCAAATGCATCCTTCTCTGAGTATTAGACCTCACATATTAGATCCCATTACAGATAGCAGTCACACTAGCCTCCACCTCATGTAAAGCATCCTTAACTATCAAATTCAGAATATGAGCAGCACACCGTATGTGCATATACTTTCCACCTAACACCAACGAATCATCTCCCAATAACTTAAATTCATCTGTGAACTTCTTGAGTGCTGAATTATTGGCTGTGGCATTGTCAACTGTGAGGGTGAAGATCTTTTCTATGCCCCTATCAGCTAAACACTCCAGAAGAACCGCTGATATAGTTGATCCTTTGTGGTCAGAAACATTCTTAAAACCAATAATGAACTTCCTTAAATTCCAGTTTACATCAACAAAATGCAAAGTAATGACCATATAACTTGCACCTGTAGTGTTAGCAACCCAAATGTATGTTGTAAGAGACACTCTCTCCTTTGTTGACTTGAACAGCTTCTTGAGAGATTCTTTCTTCTTTACAAAAAATCTCCACAATGTCACTTGTGGCTGTTCTGCGAGAATGAGGCTGGTAGAGTTTGCACTTATAACATAAATGTTTCCAAGCAAGACACTCAACAAATGATAGAGGTAATTCAGATAATGCCAACATCTCGTTTGTAGCCTCCTTAAATACCTCTTTAAAACCTTCGCTAATTTCAGATTACCTTCAGCAACATCTTGTTCTAATTTTTTTTGCTTTGCCTCATTCCATGCCTTGTATTCCTTGCAAGTCTGCAGATGTGTATACAAATTTGACGTCCCGGAAGTTGCAAGACAACTCAACTCCTTTCCACAGTAGTTACAATTGCACTTGCCTTTCTTTCCTTCAATTTTTGTGAAATGATCCCACACAGGAGACCTTGGATTCATTGGTTTTTTTTATTGTGGTGGCTTGGAAGTCGTTTCACCAGGTTTCCCTTTTCGTTTGCCTTTGTGGACACTTGTCGGAGCTGGACTTTAAGTAATGTTTTCAGCCTCCTCGTGTCCTTCTTGTTCTTGTGTAAAATTACTTGAGTCCATCTACAAAGTAACAATGAGAAGTTAAAATCAGTTCTTATATCAAAGACTTACTTCTATCATAATTAAAATGGGAAAAATGCCATAAAAATCCCCAACTTTCAAATTTGGGATAAAAAAATCCCCAACTTTGGAAATGTCATTTTAATCACAAACTTTGAGTTGACTTTTTCCAAAAACTAGCAAACTTTCTTTGACCTCACCGTTTTAGGCACGGGGTTAAGTCACCGTTAAAAACTATATAACAAGGTTAACAATCCGTTAACTGCTTCCATTTACCCAAAACATCAACGTCTTATAAACAACAAAACAACATTGTTTATAACTTAAAAATTCCCAAATTGATTTGTAAATAACAAAACAACGCTGTGAGAGAAGAAACAAATCAAATAGGTCCCCTAGAGAGAGAAGAAACAAATCAGCTGAAAGCAAACGTCACTTGGGTTCTTGAGAGAGAGGAATCCAGAAAGAAACCATGAGAGAAAGAGATAGAGAGAGACAAAGAAGCAGAGAAGATCTCTCTTAATTAATAATCCCCAAAACAAAGCCAAAAGAGATAATCTTTTATTCTCTTTCTCTCTAATCTCTTCTTTTTGCAAAATAATTTATGGGGTCGATTTCAATTGATTCGAGATTTGTTTAATAAAGGTGCTTCCTTTTCAACTTTTTTTTTTTATTTTGCGTTGGACTTACTGTATTGCTTGACTTATTGTATTGCTTGCTTAATAATAGTTTGTGTGACAAAGCCGTAAGCTTTTTGAGTGCTTACAATGGATGCCTTTGACGTCGATGCGTCAATGTGAGTTCGTATAAATGTGACGAAGTTGTTTTGTTGTTTACAAATTGATTTGGGAATTTTGAAGTTTTGGGTAAATGGAAGCCGTTAACGGATTGTTAATCCCGTTATATAATTTTTAACGGAGACTTAACCCCGAGTTTAAAACGGTGAAGTCATAAAAAGTTTGTTATTTTTTGGAAAGTTTAACTCAAAATTTGTAATTAAAATAATATTTTTAAAGTTGGGGATTTTTTTATCCCAAATTTGAAACTTGGGGATTTTTATAATATTTTTCTCAAATTAAAATACATATAATACAACCCATGTTACCCCACCACTTATTCACGTATACACGTACGATCACATATATGTAAAGCCATAGTCACAATTGCCAAAGCGTCAAACACAATGGTCAACGAACAAAAAATATTTCTATAGAAGGATCATAAACGACAACTTGTATAGTTGCAAATTGCAAAATTAATGTAGTAATGGTTCACTTTAAAGAAAAATTATAACATATCGATTAAAGAAATTAAAAGAGAGAGACTCAATCAGAGATGATTTGAATCCTTACCTTTGATTCTTCTGTCAAAGATGTTTTAGGCATTGATGGAGTTTTAGCCGAAGTCTGTCGCCGGTTTGTGTTATGTGTATTACTAGGGAATTAGGGCTACTGTATCAACGTTGAAGTCGGGAAAAGGAAACAACGATATATATATATATATATATCATAAATATATATGTATTATATACATAAACATATATGATCTACTTCGGTTATTTTGGTTATTCGTTTGCTAACCGAAACCGAACCGAAACCGAACCGAAACCGATTCTTAAAAGATATAGGGTTTGTTAGCAAATTAATACATTTTTGAAACTTAATTGGGAAACTAATACATTCACTATTTAAAATTAGAAAAGTAGGGTGTTGTGTAATAGAGAGTTTGTGAGATAGGGAGAAATGGTGCGGCATAGGTTTGGTGAGAAAATTACAAAAATGGGTATGTGTGGGTAAGAAATAAAGGTTTTTTTTTCCTCCAATCATAATTATTCAAATAATTGTTAGTATAATCTATTTTTAGAAAACTTCTTAGATACAAAAAAATACATTTTTTTTCTTTCTAATATGATATGAATTTTATTTAATAATTTTTAAATATATTATATAAATATTTTGTATCTGTATACCTTAGTATGTGTACAGATGTCTATACACATTATTCTGTGTACAGATGTCTGTACACATTATTCTGTGTACAGATGTCTGTACACATTATTAACTTTACAAATGTAATTTGTATAAAAACATTGCAGTATAAAGCATATGTACAAACATTTGAAACCCTAAGAATGAAACAATTTTCATTTGTACACTTGATAATGTGTACAGACATCTGTACACAGAATAGTGTGTACAGATATTTGTACACTTAATTAGGTGTACGGATCTAAAATTTGTAAAAAATATTTAATATTATCAACTAAAATCACAAGCAAAATACATATCCTATTATAAGAAAAAAACATAGAATTTTTTCTTTCTATAAAAATTTAGAATTTGTTTTAATTTGTCAGCATTTTTATTTTTAGATTATATGGAGCATATAATAAAGAAGAAAAATAAAATAAAATAAAAATAAAAGACTCAATGGCATGTGTTGTAAATATTAAATGTTGATGAGAGTTGAAAAGTCTTGTGAACAGTAGAAAACAGTAAAAATTGTGGTATTTGCTAATTGTAAATAGTGATTGTACTACTTTTACAATTATGTTTTGAAAACTGTCTATTTTGCCAAATATCTCAAAGATATATTATTTAATTAGTTATTTGAAAGTATCCAAAACCGAACCAAAACCAATTTTTCGGTTCGGTTAATCGGTTATTGGTTTTTTTGCCCTAGCCTACCAAAAGAGTTCAAAGCTAGCAACTCGTAGGGATTGACCGTAAAAGTTTTATAAAAGATCAACAACAATGTGTATCGCATTGATTTGCCTGGTGAGTTTAACGTAACTCCTACGTTTATTGGTACTTATTTAACTCGTTTTGATGTAGGAGATCAAGTTTTGAGGTCAAAAACTTTTGAAGAGGGTGAAAGTGATGAGGACATCCCAGCTGAACTGGATGGTCCATCAAAACCGGACAAAGAATCTAAACGAGAAACACCACAAGTCTTTGATTGAGCCATAACAAGACAACGAGCTAAAGTGCTTCAACACAAGTTCAACAAGTACGTGGAAAAAATCATGGAACAAGTCATCTCATCACCACCTCCACATGAGCCGTTTGGTCGAGCTATATTCTCAACAACTCAAGACCAACATGAAGAAGACGTTGCACCCCCTTCCACCATGAGATGACCTCGATTCAGTTCAAGGTGACTTTTGGCCACTGGTGGGCTCACAGGCCCAAGATCACAACTTCCTTGTGATCAACATAGAAAATGCATGAAGACTAGGAGGATGTCTAAAACCAAGGCTTGGTAAACAAGCTGAAGACTTTCCTTCATTACCGATCTGTGAAGGTAAGTTTTTGAATTATTTTCATTTTTACGTTAACGAGTTTATTGCTTTGATTTTGCAGGATTTAATTAGCCATATTTAGTTATTTCAATTAAAACTGTTGCACAATAAACTCTAGATTATAGAGTATTTTTGTTTTACTTTTGTAATATTTTTCTTTATTTTTTACTTTTTTTTGTAATTGCTTATAAAGGCTACTGTGTGTATCATTATTTTTCACGTTGAAATAAAATAAGAACTTTCTCTTAAGCTTGCCCTAGTTTGTGCAGCCGCTTCATTCTCAGCTTTGTTGAGATCCGAAACTCCATAGCTAGAGAACCTTCGTGTGGTGCACATTGCCTTCCCCAAGTTACGTGTTTGTTTGTGGTTTGGAGGCTTGAGCAGCTTGTCCCTTGACCACTCGTTCTTTGGTTCGAGAAGTTCGGCGACGAAACCGATCGTACCAGCCGATTTAGCTCGAGCTTGTATCAGAGATTGCAAACTCGTAACGACGAACCGAAAGATGCTACTTCTTCCTTGCAGCAGTATCTATCCAACGACACCAAAAGCGTAATTTGGTTCCTTCAGATCCGACGGGAAATGGATCACCCAAACCACTACTTGACACTATTTCTGAATTCCTCTTCTTCACTAGAACCAACTAAATGAAGTCGGTGTTAAATGGTGGAAACGCGAATATCAACAAAACTTCTCCGTTTCTCACGATGG
This sequence comes from Camelina sativa, assembly GCF_030686135.1. Taxonomy (NCBI): domain Eukaryota; kingdom Viridiplantae; phylum Streptophyta; class Magnoliopsida; order Brassicales; family Brassicaceae; genus Camelina; species Camelina sativa. The sequence goes on from NC_141885.1 coordinate 11,508,740, forward strand.
AAACACAAATTAACTACCATAAATGTAACCTCCAACTTCAAATATGGGGGATGATTGAGGCTTAGAATCGATATTTTCTTATGACTTTCCAGGTTAAGATCAATGAAAGTGATGATCAAAAAGCTGTGGTGACGAGAACGAGGCTACGTACACATATATACATACACACACTTAGGTTTTTTTTTTATTAGAGAAGTTGGGCTTTTGATGGGCTGTATTTCTTTTCACCAAAATAGGAATTCATCCATAGTGGATTGGGGTGTTACAAGTATTAATGAAAAAGTAAGGGATGTGTAGTATTTGAGAAATAAAAACTTTTTTGATGGTATTTTAGGATTTTTCTCTATTTTTGTTTTAATTAGGTTAAGAGATTTCCTAATCCTTTAAATGTTACGTATAATTGAGTTTAGAATTTTGGTAACTATTAGTAAATACTAATGGCATAACCTTGCAAATAAGTTGAAACCAGTGTTCAAGAAAGCGCTAGGCGGTATCTGGGCGGTGACCCAACGCCTAGCGCCTAGAACGCTTAGTCGGGGCTTAAACGGTTTTTAGGCGGTTTAGGCGTTTACAACATAAAACATTATATATATATATATAATTATATTAAAATATATGTTATAAAAAGAAAAAATTTATAAATTATAAACAACGGTAAGAAAAATACATTTATTTAAGTTATATTAACAACATATAAATGTTTATAATTACGTATATAGATATAAAACATAATAATTTAATTATATGTAATTTAAAAATCAAAAATAAATATTAAAATAAAATGTATGTAATTTTAAGCGGGTTAGGCGGTCATCTAGGCGTCTGTTGAGCGCCTAGCGCCTAGACGGCGCCTAGGCGGCCGCCTAGACCGCTTTCTTGAATACTGGTTGAAACACAATTAAAAAATGTATTGAAAAAATATATATATAGAGATAATAAAAAACACAATTAAATTTTTATTTGCCACATAATTTCTTATATAGTAAAGTTGGAACTAGATTAGCCTTTTTGGCTTTTTTTTTTTTAATGAGAGGTAAACGAAGAGTTTATTTAGTTCTAACCATTACTATTAAGTAGTAAGTAGTAACACACATAATTGTCTCTGAAGTATAAATTAAGTAGAAGAAGTAGAAGCAGAGTTCTTGCGTATCTTCAAATATTCAAACTTGCAAGCTCCTGGAGATGAACCTTCAAACACATACGGCATAAACCCTGTTGCTTCCTTGTACTTTCTCTGAATCTGAAAATTCATGAAAACTTCTATTGTTAAACTTGTGGTTCTATCTCAAAAACCATGTGCTCAACCAAAGTTATGATTCTTTTGACCTGAAAAATCTGTTCACTGCTTCTCAAGCTACTCCTTCCAATAACATAAATTGTACCGCCACTACCACCTCCAGTATTCTTGGCCCCGTAGAGAGTCCCATTCTCAGTTTTAGAGCTCTTCAACTTCTCCATATTGTGCACTAATTTCACTAATCTTTCTGTTCCATCAGAGCCAATCTCGCACGTGTAGTAACTGTCGTGGCACTACCAAGTAAACACGGAATTCACAGTTAACTAACTAGCAGAAACTCGATCATAAGAACCGGTTTTTTTTTTTGTAAAAATATTAATTTACTTGGTACATAAGCTCCCCAAGACCTGTGACTTGTTCTTCTGAAGGAGTTGCTGTCAACAATTCCTTAAAAGCCTAAGAGAGAGAGAGAGAGAGAGAGAAAACATTTTCTTAGATACCCCACTACTATAAGTTAACATCGTCATTATACATACAATTAGATTAGCTCACCTGGACACGAAAATTCTCATATATTGGATGTCTAGTCGGCGCCATTATGTCGTATGTACTTTTTCTGTCAATGGTTGTGACAGAATCCCCATGATCACCATACTTTTTGATGAATTCTGCTGCGATGATAGACTGTGGCAGCTTACTTGTGTAAAAAGCTTGAAATCTGCAAAAGATTGATAATATCGATATGCTCTAATTGAGTAACACATATGTTATATATATACATAAGAGGGATCTATAGTACCTATGAGGAGAAATGTTGCACAAGTAATCCAACGAAGCATCAGATTCAATCAACTTTGAGCTCTCCTCTTCAGCCTCTTCTGAGTTGGCTTCAGCAAAGGAAGATGCAAAAGACTTTATCATTGTCTTACCAAGAAAAGCTCATATCCTCATAAAACCATAGTCTGAACCACCGACATTGCAGATTAACGGATGTGTTAAGAAAAAAAATATAAGATCCTCTCTTGCATTTTCTAAACAAAAAATGTACAGCCTCACCTGTGTCGTATTTCGGAATCGACCCAAAATCGAACGTGAGACGGTATTTCAACAAGTCCTAGTATCTCAGCTAGCTGCAGCGAGTAGACAACCTTGTTAATACTCATTTAAGAGAATCATGTTTTTAAAGAAAATGAAGAGAGAAAGTACTTGAGAGATTATAGCCAGAAGCTTGTTAGCTTCTCCACAAGCAGAAGCCATCTGATCCATCACTGCACAAGGAGCTCCAATAACGTAATTATCCACCTTTTGGTAAAGCAAAGCGACATCTCGCGGAGATATTTCAAGCCCTTCGCACAATCAGCTCAAATGAATCTTTAACTCATTAAATTAGTTATCGCGGAGAAGTAAGTACTGACCATGAGCAGCAGCGACAGTAGACATGGTAGCAAATTCAACTGAAGCAGAGGAAGATACTCCTTTACCTTCAGTAATTGTTGAAGAAACCTAAAAGAGTGTATATAACTGAGTTACATACAACGCAGTTCATGAAATTAAGTAAAGTTTTCTTACCAATATGCTTATGCAGTCTTCAAATCGAACACCCATCTCCCTCATTAGTACCAGAATTGTACCTGCAAGATATGTCGCCCACCTAGAAATGGACTCAAATGTTATACTATATCATAGATTTTGTGATGAAGTATCTGAAAAATGGGGAGAATGAGATGAACCAACTTCTAAGATGGATCCCGGGAAAAGTAATGGAGGCTTTCTCATAGGATATTGGTTTCCCATCCTCTTCCACAAAATCAGAAACGTCCGTATCAAAAGTTGGCCCTCTGTTGCTCAATTCTGATCCAAATGAAACCTTAAATTCCAAAAATGTTATAGAGGAAAGCAATGTAGAGAGCCAGCGAGTATAGAAATTAACATACAATTTCAAGTATGAGATTGTCTCTTATATGATGTCGTGCTTCAGCGTGGTTCCAGAGTTTCTGTTTACTAGGATGATTCCTCTGCATAGCAGCATGACATGCCTCTCGTGTAGGCATCTAACATATAATAAAGAAACACTCTTTTGTTAAAAGGTGAATAATTAATGCCAACGAAAAGATGAATCTTGTAGAAGGAACTAACCAGCAAGACAAGACTTCCAGAGTAATCAGCAATGCCTCCCATTACATCAAGTCTACCGGGTGCTCTCGCAACAATAATATTCTCCTGAATGGCCAGACAAACTTCATTAGTCCCTCAAAACACACAAACTTCATTAATCCAATTAATGGAGCAAACTTCCCAGTTGAAAAGTGCAGAAGCAGCCAAATGCTCCCTTTCTTGATGATCGCCTCCTATTTTAGCTAATGTTGCCAGACTATTCAAGAAATGGATTATATCAGAAAGGCCATGGTGGTCTCCATGAAAAATTTCAAAGCCTTCTAAAAACCTGTTAATAAACACACATAAGAGGTGAGTCCATCAATTAAGTAACATTTCAAAATTTCCAAATCCACAAGGAAACACACTTGGAGGACTTTTGTGTCTAATCAACGGAAGGAATTTCAGCTTCGTTTCCAGCGACTTGATACCATTATGGAACGAAATGATCTCTTCCTGGAGCTCTCTGTAGCTGGAAGCCTAATATTATTGCATCAGTAAGTCTCATCGCCCCGCTAAGCTACATTATCAAGATGAATACCATTGATTAGTAACAAATGAATAACAAATTACTATATTTTTTGTCTACATGAATCTAGAGTATGGATAACATTTTCTTGCTTGTATTACTCACATTGAGTTTGGAACGCTTCTTCCCCATTGCTGTGTCCTGCAGTATTTTAGCTGCCACCTGAAATTAGAAACAAGCAGGAGCAATGACATCATCAACAGAGGAAATTGAACTACTTTTATATAACAGTATAATTGTGCAAGAAAGAATGATCTGCTAATATAAAGAGTTTGCACATTCTACCTCGCCTCAATCGTAACATGGTTTCAGTGTAACTGCACGCTCAAGATAAGGTGCCCAACATCCATCCAGAAGATCTATTCTAGTCATTTCAACGCCACCTTAGTAGTACTTTAACGCAAGAATGGAGAATTTCCAAGAGAATGAAAAATATTTAAACATATATATATATATATATATATATATATATATATATTGCATACTCGGTATATGATAACCTCAAACATATATGAACCGTAATTTGTATGCAAGTGCTTCACTCACAGTTTCATATCCAATTTTTCCTGAAGTATTTCGCGATTAGTAGCCGTGAATTAGATTATCAGCACAATGTTATAGGAAAAGACTCATAGATGATCGAAACAACCCGACCCGTTTTTTTTTTTTTTAATAACCTAATATCTAGTGATCCCATAGTCACTAGCAATCTATCCCCTATCATCAACGACAGCGGATAACAAATAATAAATCCAATAACCATTAAAGAAATAACATCATATCATTCCAACAACAATCCAGAATATAAAACAAATCATAAACCAGCATTCCTAACATTCGTTCTAGACCACTAAGTTCCTCTCTAGCATGCTAACAAAGACACAAAGCAAACAACCGAGCCGCTAGAGCATCCTCCTCTTCATCGTCTTGATTACACGATAACATTTTGCCTTTACTTACGCCACAACACAAAAGAAAGGTGTAAGTATTACCAGAAATACTTAGTGAGGCAATCCTTCCATCAATTGGGCTATACACACAAGCAATAAGATCTCTCATGCCACAAACAACAACAATAGAACAAACCAGGAACATGCACAAAGCAACACTACATAAACCGGTCATTGTAGAAGGGTGTCGACCGTCATTGGTCATCTGGTGTCGACCGACACCTGCTCGACACTCCCGAAACCCTAACGGTGTCGACCGACACCTCACATTCGACGCTTGCTAAGTCCATGAGTCATCCTCGCGTTGGTGTCAACCGACACCGATGCTTAGCAGCGATTTCCTTCGAACAGAACCTCCGTATCTTGCCTCCAAGTTTCTTCTTTCAGTCCAACACAATCCCAGGAACGAATCCAAGCCTTAGGAGCTACGAAAAACTCACAAACAACCAAACAACACACAAAAATCACAGAAACAAAGATCTTAGCTTAGATAAGCCATGTCCATGCACTCACCTTTGTCAATCAATGAGAAAATCAACCAACCCAGGACAAGAAAGCTCCACAACAAGCTCTTTTCACGTCCTTAGCCTTAGATCTCACTCCCTAAGAACATATCTCTCAAACACAAGCAAGGAACTTCACAAGAACTCACTGGAAAGCTTCTCTCCCTTTCTTCCTCTCTCTGCAACGAAATGGCTGAAGAAGAAAGAAGAAGTCGACTTTTCCCTTTAGTAGTCAAGTTTAGGGCTTCCCCAAACCAACCACGCAAACCGGAAAATTAAAATCAAACCGATTTGACCAACCGCAAATGGTGTAGATCGACACCCCTACTAGAAATCCAATTTCTGGTTCACGAATGTTACAATGATACCGAGCATGCAGTCTGAAGCAACAATCACATTAGGAGTATATACACCTTTTGGAAGTGCTATGAAATTTGGGGGAAGTTTCTGTTTAGCAGAAGCTCCACAAACCTATATATGACCGAGAGAATGATAATATGTCATCTTGTTTAAAAATATCAGTCAACAATACCATAACAACATAACGTAATCTCGATATTACCAGGCATAACCAACCACATGGTAAATATTCCTCCTTCAGTGTCCAACCAGTTGGCTGCAAATCACAGAAGCAATAATATATTGTAAAAAATAAATCGAATAATATATTGTAAAAAATAAATCGAATTTTGATATTGATATTAAAAGTTAGAAGAGAATTTGCTTACCTGCCCACCAAAGTTAAAGATGAGTAGTTTCACATTGTCTGAAATTCCAAGCTCTCTCCTAACCTGAAATGTGAATGGACTCTGGTTAAATTTGATAAAAGGTTATCAAGAGCACCGATGAAAACCAACTTCATGTTTAGATTTATGATATGGCCTCACAATAAGGGGAATATCGATAACATCATGGAAAGCAGGCACTGTGGAAAAACACAAGATTGAGTTTCTTTTGGTTTGCTATACAGAAACACTACTGGATATATATATATATATATAACTTACTAGGACAGTATCCAGGGAGGCGTATCAGAAGTTCGCAGTGCGAATAATCCTCAGCTATCTACAGAAATTAATATCGATGAATAGAGAAAAATTGCCAAAAAATGGATCGGTGATGATGTCCAGCTGCCATCACATATTCTGCATATATGAAGTCGCAACTACAATGATCACATGTTATATTTATGAGAAAACTAACTTTCTTGATATGTATGCACTGTACCATAAAACTTAGCAATACACCAGTAAATCAGCTAAGAGAATTTCATTGACCTGAAGTTGGTGATGCAAATAGAGCGGATTCCGGCATCTGCTCCGGCACGACAAGCGATTGGGACAACATCTGACACCTGATGAAACCAATATCTTCTTATTTAATTTATAACCCACACACTCGAAGAAATATGCAAACATTATATATTGAATGAATTTCTGAAGTACCGTAAGGTTGGCGTTGATATACTTTAGCCACTCAACCTGTGTGGCTAAAATAGAGTCACGAGGTTCAACTGCAATCTCACAATAATGCAAATTTTGAAGAAAAAGAATGATTCAGCTAGGCACCCACTGGTGTCGAGGAGAAAGAAGAAACATCTCACAGAGATGATGACTGAGACAGAGACCTTCTCCAAGGAAGCACGATGATATACGGTTAAAGCATCAGCTTGTACAGATCCTCTATCCAACCGTACCTAAATATCACCTCCATACATTTTTCTGTTTTCTTAAATGAAAGATCCATCTTTGGATATATCAAAATGAAACTCATAACAAATATTTCTATGAAAATTACTAAATTACCTTCCGGATAAAGAGATTGGGTGAGTGAATCTCCATGGTGAAAACAAACTCCAGAGCAGCAGAGACAACATGAACACGAGAGAGCGTATTCTATAATTTTGTTAATTAGTTTTCTAAAAAAGTTTTAAAATGCTTCAAACAATCTCTGTATTTTGTGATAGTGAAGAAAATGTATAAACCATAAACGAATAACATAATAATTAAATTAGTCCTAGATTCTCTACAGACAACAATGGTTGAGACGAGGTTGAGTTCTCTAGAACTGACTTCAGATGTTTTTGTGGATAGGTTGATCGTTAGAGATTACTTCACCAGGAAATCTCCTCGCAATGAGGATTGAGGCAGCTCATAAAGCCCATCTTCTCTTGTTAGTTATTATCATTAACATAGGTCATATCTTTATCTTTTCCACTTTGCTACTTAATATACAAGTATTTTCAGAAAATCTCATCCAAATACGGATCTTTTCTCCATCATTGCATGTTTTACCATCATTCTCATGTGTTTTGTCTCATTGCCATACGAGATTTTCAAGGCCAACAACATAAACGTTTTCTTTTGTGGTGTTGTTGAAATCTATGAGTGTTGTCTTGTATTTCATTCCTTTCGGCTTTTTTAGAGTTACATGAAGAAGTTTATAAATGGCTAAGACGCTTGATGCAAACCAAATGGTTTGATACAAAAACAAAAAAAAAAAAAAAAACAAAAAAAAAATCTCAAATGCATGATATAATTGAACCGAAAGAAGAAGCAAGTTTCATGATTTTCATCGTCAATTAAGAAAAGGGAAGGGAGAGTTGTTTCTTTGGCTGAGTGGACACCGTCACAGCGAGCGGATTGTAACGATTGTTAGAAGTTCTCATTTGATTTTTGATTTGATACATTAAACTTACCATAAGTTTAGTAGTGAAAGACCAGCTTGAACAAATATATAGTAAAAACTCTATCAATTAAAAAACAAAAAAAAAACTATATATGTATTAGGATTCCTGAAGAATAATATTTTTTGGACAAATAATATTTATGAACAGATGATAACAAAATGAATTAGACGACAGTAAAATTTGTAAGAATTTAATTGCATTCACTTGTGAAAATACTATCTAAATGACAACCATACATTTTCAAAGATAAGAAAAAGTGTTTGAATATCCTTTTGTAGATACCCATTTTCTTGTTTATTTTTATTTTTGCCCTTTTTTACGCTAATACAATATGAGATGTTAAATTAACTTAAATTTTTTTTTTTTAGGTTTGAGTTATGTATTTTACATTTAGGGTTTAGTTTTAAAGGGGTAGAATTTAGTATTTGGAGTTTAGAATTTAAAATTTAGTCTGTATATAAAAATTGTATTATTGAAAATGGATAACAAGATTGGGTATTTCTGTAAAAAGTACATATAGAAAAAGGAATGCAAATAACCCAAACGTTTAACTAGTATTTAAATTCAATATGATAGTAATGAAAATAAAATCTAGTTAACTCAAATTTTTTTTTTTTTTTAAAAGAGTGTAGCAAAGATAAATAATATTTACATTTATGGTTTCTAGCAAACTCATTATTATGTGATATCTACAATTTTATAAAAGAATTGTATATATTTAATTTGAAGAGAACTTTCCAGATTCTAATGACGTCAACATGCTACATTTTGTAATTTTTCTAGTTAAACACAATTTAAGAATGCATTAACTCTTTCTTACCTATATATATATATATATGATTTATATATATATTAATATATGATTTAAGAATGCATTAACTCTTTCTTACAAATATTTTAAAGATAATATATATATATATATATATTTGGTAAGTAATCCTAAATAAGCATTAAATTAGATGATTCATGAAAATTAATATATATATATATATATATATAATCTCATCAAGTTAATTTATTCAACATAAATTGTTAAAAAAAAATATGATTATAAAAATATGTACGTATTTGCGGATATTACCTTAGTGTTGATAATAATGAAATAAATTATATTCAAAGAATGACTTGACACACACAAAGAGTCCGACAATTTTGGTGAGAGAATAAAGGTCAAAACCTTTTAAGAAAATATGGTCGTAAGAAATTCTCCAGGAAAGTCTCTGAGCTCTCAATTTGTTTTAATTAAAAAAGAAAAAGAAAAACTTTAATTTAGTAAAATCATAGAAAGCTATTTTTGGTAAATGGAAGCCTAAACTTTACCGGCTAACCCCCTCAAAGACAAGAAAATATGTCTCTCTTTCCTTGCGGATACTAAAAAACAATGTCCAAACTTTTGAACCATAAACCAAATCCAAGAAAAACAACATTCCTAGGCAAAGAGACAACAACATACATCATCATTTTTAAGATTATCTTGGTTATTAGATCGTTAGGTGAGACCAAAACAACAACAAGAACAGCAGCTCCTCTACTTCTCCTTAACCCATGACTGCTGTTCTATTTCTCTGCTTCATCCTCCTCTGTATCTTATTCACCTCTTCTTTGCAACACGTTAGTGAATCAGAGCCGCTCGTGCGGTTCAAGAGCTCAGTAAATATAACTAAAGGAGACTTGAATTCATGGAGAACAGGAACCGATCCTTGCAATGGAAAATGGTTTGGGATCTATTGCCAAAAGGGTCAAACAGTTTCAGGCATTCATGTCACCCGGCTCGGTCTCTCCGGGACCATCAATGTAGAAGATTTAAAGGATCTCCCAAATCTAAGGACGATCAGGCTTGACAACAATCTCCTCTCAGGTCCACTCCCTCCTTTCTTCATGTTACATGGCTTGAAATCGCTTTTGCTCTCAAACAATAGCTTTTCCGGTGAGATTTCTGACGATTTCTTCAAGGAAACCCCACAGCTCAAGCGGGTTTTTCTCGATAACAACCGGCTATCTGGAAAAATCCCCTCTTCTTTGATGCAGCTCTTAGGTATTGAGGAGCTTCACATGCAAGGCAACCAGTTCTCGGGTGAGATACCTCCTCCTGCAGCGGGCAACACAATTCTAAAATCTCTCGACCTCTCCAACAATAACCTGGAGGGAGAGATCCCAAAAAGCATTGCCGAGAGGAAGAATCTAGAGATGAAATTTGAAGGGAATCAGAAGCTTTGCGGGCCACCTCTGAGTACAAAATGTGAGGATAAACCTTCATCAACAGGAGAGAAGAATGAGGTTACGACGAAAGCTATCTTTATGGTCATTTTATTCCTTTTGATATTCTTGATTGTGGTGGCGATCATAACAAGATGGAAGAAAAAGAGGCAGCCCGAGTTTAGAATGCTCGGCAAGGACCATCTAAGCGATCAAGAAAGCGTGGAAGTCCGTGTACCTGACTCAGTAAAGAAACCTATCGAGTCAAGCAAGAAGAGGAGTAACACAGACGGTTCCTCAAAAAAAGGTTCATCACACGGGAAAGGTGGAGGTGGGGGTCCGGGAGGAGGAGGCATGGGAGACATTATTATGGTTAATAGCGAGAAAGGTTCCTTTGGTTTACCTGATCTCATGAAGGCTGCAGCTGAGGTGCTAGGAAACGGTAGCCTTGGATCGGCCTATAAAGCAGTGATGGCTAATGGATTATCTGTGGTTGTGAAGAGGATTAGGGATATGAATAAACTTGCGCGTGATGCATTTGATATTGAGATGCAACACTTCGGGAAACTTCGTCACCCTAACGTTCTAACCCCTCTAGCTTATCACTATCGTCGTGAAGAGAAGCTTGTCGTCTCTGAATATATGCCTAAGAGTAGTCTACTCTATGTTTTGCACGGTATTACAACATTTTTGCTTTTCTCGATTGATTGATTTTTAGATACATACTTTTACGTTTACCATGAAACCTGTTTTAAATCCTTTTTTCTTTTTGAAATTTTCAGGGGATCGCGGGGTTTATCACTCAGAGCTAACTTGGGCAATAAGGTTGAAAATCATACAAGGAGTGGCGCGTGGAATGGACTTTTTGCATGAGGAGTTTGCGTCCTACGATCTCCCACATGGAAATCTAAAATCCAGCAACGTTCTACTAAGTGAAACCTATGAGCCATTGATTAGCGACTACGCTTTCCTCCCACTTCTTCAGCCTAATAACGCCTCACAAGCTTTGTTCGCATTTAAATCCCCTGAGTTCGTACAAAACCAGCAAATTTCCCCAAAATCAGACGTATATTGTCTTGGAATTATCCTTCTTGAGGTCATGACAGGGAAATTTCCTTCTCAGTACCTAAATAATGGTAAAGGGGGGACCGATATAGTTGAGTGGGTACAATCTTCTATCGCGCAACATAAAGAAGAAGAGCTTATAGATCCAGAGATAGCAATTAATACTGATTCGATGCAGCAAATGGTGGAATTGTTGCAGATCGGGGCTGCGTGTATCGCAAGTAACCCGGACGAGAGACAAAACATGAAGGAGATTGTTAGAAGGATAGAACGAGTGACACTTTGAGGAGATTCAGAAATGTAAACGCAACCTTTGGAATCTGTAGATAAACAAACAATGAGGAAAATGGTATGTTGCGTAAATAGGAATGAAACATTATTTTCCTCTAGCTCAATTGAAACAAAATGGATTTTTTTTTGGCAACAGTGTGTTTATTAAGAAGAGGCAAAGAGCAAACCCAATTTTTTGTTGTTTCATAGCTTTTTTTTTTCTTTTTATTTGTTTTTTGACTTTCTCCACTTTTCTTTGTCAAAATCACGTTATGTAATCATCTTAGAAGCTTTATTTCTTCAAGAATCTTTTGATGTATATAAGTCCATGTTTGTGTTATATAAGATGGATTTTTATACAAAAGAACCATGAACATGTATTAGATAATTTTTTGTTCTATTTCAAAAAATAGTTCAATGTGGAAATACTTGATCTAAATAGAGTTTTGCATAATAACTATTGATAGCCTCACTTAGGGTATCAATTCCCTATGCAGTTGTAGTACAAAGGGTTATCAATCCAAATAGTTGTTATACTAGCAAATAAGATATGATCAGAACAATGCAAGTCAAGCCAAATAATAATAGGGGTTTTATCAAACAGCCTAAAGTGAACAAAAATAAAGGAAATAAAACAGGAACCATTCAACCTAAGTACACGATGCAAGCAATCGAGTATTAGATCGAGTAGGTGGTCGGATAACATAGAAATCAAGAACACAAAGATCAACAACTCGAGGGTAGGTGATCGAGTACCAGTTTGGGTAAGGGGTCGAGTTTGAGATAAAAAAGTTTAAACAATCAAATACGAAAGCTCCTAGGGATAGGGTAATCGACTCATAAGTGCTCCTGATCAATTTGGGATGTCTAACATGCATCAAGCAAAATATTCCCTAGACAATGAATCTCTAAACCTTGTAAATCCACTCTCTTGGTAGAAATAATCAACCTTTTAATCACTTCCTTACCCAACTCTCGTTGGAGAAACATGACTAAGCAGGCATTAAAATCCGATTCATTATTTTCCATAAACTCCTTACACATTTAATCTCTTAGGCTAAGTGAGTAGATCTCTAGCATTATTTGGTTCAAGCATTTCAACAAACATCTCTCGATGGCAAAACACCTTAGATCTAATCTCAAGCTCTCGGTCTGAAACTAGCATTAAGCATACTAATCTAGAAAGGAAATTTCAAAAAAATAAAAGGAAGGCATCCTAATCAATCAAGAACACATACTCGCCTATCTGATCCCTAGAAACTTTGATTCACTACTTAGATCTCATAGTAAGCAATATAAAAACACAAATTAATGAGAATTGCATTGAATTAAAAGGAAGACCGAAGTAATCCAATTAGAGAAATCGCAAATGAAAGAGTAGGAAAAAGAAGTAAAAATCGAATCCTAACAAAGCTTGAAAAAGTGTAAATCTCTCTCTCTCTCTCTCTCTCTCTCTCTCTCTCTCTCTCTCTCTTTACAACTTTTTTTTTCTTTTTTTGCTATACTCATATTTTTTTTTTCTTCTCTTTTTTTTTTCTAGGAGACTATAGCAAGACTGTTCCCTCTTTTTATACTTAGATACTTAGAGCTAAATAAACTGAACCTTAGGGACTCTCTTCTTTTTATTTCTCTTTTGATCCTCAACCCAACCCCAAATAAACATGATAACCACCAATCTTTCAAAACCGATTCTATTAGCTAGTTCAAATGGTTCTAAACTTAGTTAAAAGAAGAGCTAGTTCTTGTCGTTCTTAATACTCTCAAGGTTTCATAACCTATAGCACTATCAAAGCTGAAAATGCCTCACTCAACAAATCACAACAAGGCTTGAAAAAAAAGGTTTAGGTTCAACGGTGGGGAAAAACATTTTGGATTAAACGAAAAGATTGGCAAAAGCTAACCCGAGTTTAGAGTTACCTTGAGCAGGTATTCAAGTTCCATAAGCAAGATAATTGAAGTTTAGGTTTAGTCCAATAATATATAGATGCTACAATGTTCAAGCAAGTTTCATACAAGTAGAAGAGGCTTTCAAAATACACAAGGTTTCAAACAAAGATTCTTCATTTTTTGTCACAGATTGATCAAGCAACAATGAACTGTGGTTAAGAACTATAACTTCAATCCTAAGTTGAACTTAACAAGGTAGTTTTAATCATTGCCCCCTACAATTTATATGCAACAATCCTATATGAAGCAATCTAGACTCAATCCTACTATGTAAATGCATCTACATGAACACTCTTTTTTTTTATATAAGTTTTTAAAATTTGTCAATTTTTTGGGTTTTTTATGCAAATAGATGCAGATTCAAATGAATAAAGCAAGTATGCAAAAATTTAAAATAAGAAAATAAGAAAATAAAAAAACGTTAAATACATTCTGAGACCCTCCCCCAAAGTTAAATTACACAGTCCTTTGTGTAAATAAAAGTCTGAAAAAAGAAATCTGAGAATCACATAAAGAAAATAAAACATAATGCAATGGTATAAACAATGGTGCGGATGAAGGTGGTACCTCATGGGTTGGTGAAGAGAAGGTTGTAGCAGCCTCCATGCTCGCCAAAGTGTACCCAAGGTCGTGACAATGACCAAAGAGATCTACAAGATGATCACCGACACTAACCGAAGGGTAGATGTGAACACTTACCAGGAGACCCCTCCTCCCCAACAGTGTACCGCGCAACAACGACGGTTTTGGGAGGGTGATTTAAATTGCCGCTTCGAGTTTTCTGAAACTAAGGTCACTGTTAACCAGCCTGTCGTTGGTGCCATCCCATCATACTTATCTTCAAGAGTTTGCCCTTTAGGAGTTTAGCAAAGAAAAAAAAAAAGAGAGAGCTAGATGTTTAAAGTTTAGACCTTAAGGATTATAAAAAAAGAGAGTTAAAATCATGGATGTGGGTAGTTTATTTCTAGGGGTTTGATAACAAAAAAAAAGAGGAAAAAGGTTAATGAGAAAAGGGGTAGATTATCAAGAGTTAAGCTTCGTATGCCCTAATTGTTCTCAATCTTAGATAGTTTCACAACTGTCTAGCATTCCTTCTTTTGAGAGTAAGCCACCCAAAGAAATTGTTTTAAAACCACTCTACCAAAAGCCTCACCCTTGAATCCTTCACTTAGCTCAAAAGGTTATGAGTCCTATTTTAGAACCGCACCCTCCTACTTCCTTGCTAGAGGACTAGCAAGATTTAAGTTTGGGGGTCTGATAACTCTCTAATTTACAAGTTTTTAACATCCTTTTTTGTCCATATTTTGCATTGTTTCACCCTAACCTTAGCATTTTAGGTCATTTACTGTAGGAATCCACATTTAGGCCATTTAGGGTTTTGCATTCTTGCATTTGCATATTTTGGATGAAAACAGGTGCTTAAGAGCCGAAAATGGGGAGAAACAAGGTCAAATTCGAGCATCTACCCGAAGGAGCTATGGAACAGGAAGAACAGCTCGTACACCAACCCGATCGAAGAGGATCCAAGAACAGAAAGAACAATCCGAAGAGCCTACCCGAAGAGCAACCCTAGCACATCCTCGTGCACCCCATCGAGCAGACTCTCGGGCAGGACTGGGAAGCTAGGGTTAATGGGTTTCCATATATAAACCCCCCTCTTCTTCCACTCGCCCTAGCACGCTGCAAACCCTCATAACAGAGAGCAAGAGCTTCCGGGAGAGAAACTGAGCGACTCAAAACTCTTTCTACACTTTTGTTAGGATTTAATTTCATTTCTTTTTGCATTTTCGATTATATACTCTTCTACTCTACTCTATTTTCAATACAATGCAATTTTCGTTTATCTATGCTTTTATGTTTTCTGAAATGAGATCTGAGTAGTGTAGTAAAGTTTCTAGGGATGGGATAGACAATTTTGTGTTCTTGATCGATTAGGATGTCTTAGGTTGGTTGATTATGATTTATAAATTCCCTTCTAGATTGGTGTTCTTAATGCTGTCAACAGACTAAAAGGTTGAGATTAGATCTAGGGCGTTTTACCACCGAGAGGTGTAGATGAAATGCTTGAATCAATCAATGCTAGAGATTTACTCACTTAGCCTAAGAGATTAGATGAGTAAAGGGTTTATTGCCTATAATGAATCAGTTTGTATTGCCTGCTTGGTCATGTTTCTCCAACGAGAGTTGGGTAGGGAAGTGATTAAGGTTGATTGTTTCTATCACGAGAGTGTTTTATCAAGATTTTAGAGATTCATTGTCTAGGGGATATTTGCTTGAGGCATGTAGGACATCTGTATTGGTCAGGAACACTTAGGAGTCGATTATCCCATCCTTAGGAGTTTTCGTATTTAGATTGTTTACATTTTTATTCATTACTCGATCCCTTACCCGAACAGGTACACGATCTCCTGCTTCGAGTAGACCTTCGAGCTGTTCTTGCTTTCCTTCTTTACTCGATCACCCCACCCGATCCTGTACTCGAATGCTTGCATTGAGTGCTTAGGTCGTGTGATTCTTGTTCATTTGTTTTCTTTTGTTTATTTTAGGATTGTTAGATCAAACCCAACTATTGCTTAGCTTGACTTGCATAGTTCTGATCATATCTTATCTGCTAGCATAACAACCATTTGGATTGATAACCCTTTGTACTACAACTGCATAGGGAATTGATACCCTGGGTGAAAATCCTGTTATCAGAGTGTGATGCAAGCAATCAGGATTTGAATACTTATCTAAGTCAAGCCAAATATGATGAATGTTTTTAACTATCAACCTAATGATAATGATAAAATGCAGAATGTAAAACTACTAAGATAAGAGACTGAATGCAAAGTAAACAGTGAAAACAAAGCAGTGATGATGCTAAACAAGAACATGAATTAAACTAATGCAAGACAGGAAATGAAACAGAATCAACATAAATGATATGAATGAAACAGGAATGCAACACGAATGAAACTAGAAAGATGCAGAACATAAGCAAGAACTCTGGATGATGCTCGATCAAGCACTCGACCGGATGCTCGATCGAGTGGTAAGTCGAGTGGGATTGCGGATGTAAAACAAAGACAGAACAACAAACAAAACAGAGCAAAACGAAAGTAAATCAAACAGCAAGCGAATAACAATACTCAAAAAGGAAAATCAATAAACAAAGAAAGGTCCTAAGGATGGATTCATGGGCTGGGCTTAAACTATGGTTATCTAGATTGATCAACAAACCTAAACCAACAATGAGTTATCTCTAGAAAATGATCCTCTCATACTTGTTAATCCATTCTCATGGCAATAACAATCAAACATAGATACTCTTAGACCTAGCTCTCACTAGCTATTACATATAAAAGCATGCATTAAAATCCAGATCATTATTGTCAAAAACAAAACAAAACATCTAATCTCTTAGCATGCTTCATAATAATCTCTAGACTTAGCCTTATCTAGCAACTTAGACCTTGATGTGATGCTAAGAAGCTTAAGATCTATCCTTACCTTATAAGAACAGCATAGAGCATATCTAATCTAGAAGAGATGTATAATAATAAAGCTTGATCAATCTAAACACCCATAACCTTTACCCAACCTAATCCATCCTTAAGATCCTAAGCCACTACTCACAATCACTAAACATGATGAACAAAATCATAAACCCAGAAATCAAACTCAATTTCTTAATACTTAGAAAGTTATGGGACCAACAAGTATCAAAAGATTTCTTGAGATGGTACAAAAGTGGCTAATGATCTAAACAAAAGAAAGAAAAAAGTAGATAATCCCCAAAAAGGTAAATACTAGGTTTTGGTGGCTACAAGATATTATTTCTGACTCTCTCTGACTTGTGGGCGGCCATGAGGTACAAGGGACTTATATAGAAAAGTGGGGAAGCCCTAAATCTGCTAGCAGACAAAATACTAAGGCGGCTCGGTCAACTCGACCATGTGCTCGGTCGAGTGCCTGGTCGAGTGACTTCTCTTCTGCTTCTTCCATTCGTTCGAGTCCTTCTCCGCACACGGTCGAGTGGGCTTCCGGACCTTGATTCTCCAGCTCTAGCTCCCTTGTTATCTTCACTTGATAGCTCCAATCCTGTTCAGCATTCCTTACATGCTCCTTAGGATCCAAAATCACATGTTTATGCAAGAAACTATGCAAATGCAATGCAAATCTACTCTAATGCATAAACAGTCCTAAAGCTACTCAATAATGGCCAAACTAGATAGTAAATCATGCAAAAGATGTGAATATACTAAGGTAAAACAAGGTGAAATATATGAATATCAACACCCCCAAACTTAGTCTTTGCTTGCCCTCAAGCAAATAAACAAGACATAAGTAGGAGAGTGAGGTTTGAAAGTGGGATCTCAGCTCCTAAAGCTTGCTAATAAACTAGCTAGAATCAATGCCCAAGTTACTAGTACTATGATGCAAGTTGAATGAGCTGTACTTAAAGATTTTAGACAACTTAAAGATTTTAGACAAGCCTATCTCAACCTTTACTGATTTAAGCCTTGGATATGCACATGCATTCAAATCAACCATTTCCTTTAACATTCATTAAACAAGAACATGAATCAACTTATGCAATGCTTTAAACTCGTTTGGCTTGGTAATAAAGGTTTTGGAGACAATGATGATCTCTCTTTAGAGTGGGGCTTATCAATATCAAGGTTCTCTCATAAAAAATGGATTGAGCTTTAGGAGAAGGATAAAGGTAAGAACACTTAGACACATACAAGAACAAAACCTTGTCTACCCAAAGGTACCCGAAGTGTTTATCCTATCATTCTAATCCCAAATTGTCCTAGTTCTACCCTTTATCTTCATCTCTTCTCAAATATCCTTTTCTCTTTTGTTTTCAAGCCTTAGGAGAGGTTTCTTATTTGAATCATCTAGTGGAATTGGGTTTCTTTCTTATTTGCTATGATTCCTTTTTCTTCTCATTTCTTAAGACATAAAAGCTTTTTGCTAGACTCTTCTTTTCTTTCTTTCTTTTTCTTTGAACAGAACCATCTTTAACAATTTCATACTTCCCATTCTTTCACTAGAGCTAAAATTTACTTAAACACATTCCTCTCCTAAAGACATCTAACCTTTTCTTTCTCTCTTTTCTCTTTTCTTTTCTTTTCAAACCAACCAAGTCCCAAACCCAAAAATTAAACCACCTAGTCCTATCTAGTTTGCAAATTGCAAACTAGAACTACACAAGACTTTACTCTTGTCAGCTCAAACCTAACACTTTCTACCAAGCTCAATCCCAAAAAGGCCTTACTCACACAAGAATAAACATGGCTTGAAAGAAGGTTTGGTTAAGGGTACTGGAAACTGATCTTAATGATTAAATCAGCTACTTGGATCAACAAGAGTGGTAAAAAAGGAGAAAGATGATCCAAATATCCATGAGTTTAAAGCAATGCACAATTTGATAATTAAAAGTCAATATTAGGTTCTTATAAGTAGGAAATGACATCAAATCTCAACATGCTTTAATTTAGACCAAATGCAATGCAGGAATTCAAGGCTTGGTATAACCTTATGCTTCTAACTACTCAACTAGCATCAAAATACTATTAACTTGGGCATTGCTCATAGTTTAGTGAATTTAAACAAGCTAACAAGGTTAAACTCATCATATATCCCTAATGCAAATGTTAAACAGTCTTATATGAAAAATGCTAAACAAAATCCTAATATGCAATGCAAACTACATGAACACTCTTTTTTATAAAGATTTTTGCAAAAAATTTCAAATTTTTTGGTTTTTCTATGCCTTAGATGAAATGCAAATACGAACATGATAATGCTAAAATATTAAATAAGAAAACAAAACACAACATCAAATACTATCTCAAACCCTCCCCCAAACTTAAATTACACAGTCCATTGTGTAAAAGAAATTTGTAAGAGGATTCAAGACTCAAAATAGAATAAAACTAGAGATGCAATGGTATTTACAATGAAATGGTGATGTTGGTACCTTAGGGGTTGTGTAAGAAGCTGTCCACATCCTCATTCATGCTTTCATAAGTGTAGTTGGAGCTTGGATCTTGCCTTGGAGGTGGGGAAGGAGGCAACTCGACGATAGCCATCGACTGGTACTCGGTCGAGTGCCCGGTCGAGTGGCCTGGCCGAGTTGGTTGCCGAGTTGGTGGTGGTGGGAAAAGTTGTTGTCCTTGCTGCTGGTAGAATTGCTGCAAGAGCGCTGGATCCATGAAGTATTGGGGAGGGATGGGAGGGTAAGCTTGGCCATAGGGATAGCTTGGATAATCTGCTGGAGCTGGGAAACCATAGGGAGGTCTGGGCATGTACTCGGCCGAGTGCATTGGAGGTTCTCGGTCGAGTGGGTGCTCGAGTGAACCGGTCGAGTGCCTCGGAAACTGTTGTTCTAGGCGACTTGAACCTCTCCTCCTCTGAATTGCCTCATGCATTGAAGCTTTAGCTAGTTCCACTGAGTTTTCAGCTTTAGACATTGCTCTAGTTGAGATACTCCTCCTCAAAGGGCTAGATGGTGCTGGTGAAGAATTCCCACTCTTCAATTCAACAATATCCTTCTTTAAGCCTTTGATAGACTTAGTCATCCTTCCCATCTTCTTTTTCAGCTTGTCAAAGTTCTTCCCATGCCACTTATT
Source organism: Camelina sativa (assembly GCF_030686135.1). Classification (NCBI taxonomy): domain Eukaryota; kingdom Viridiplantae; phylum Streptophyta; class Magnoliopsida; order Brassicales; family Brassicaceae; genus Camelina; species Camelina sativa. The sequence continues at coordinate 11,528,903 of NC_141885.1, forward strand.
CCACTTTTGTAGAAGTGTCAACCTCTTTCTAGACTCCCTCACTCCTCTACTATCTCTTGGACTTGGCTCATAATCTTCAAAATAAAATTTCTCTTCCCCATCAGCTATCTCCACATCTCCATCTTGATGTTCTCCTATTTGGGCTGTCCCATCAAACAAAAGTTCAGCAGCTGGCCAAAAATCAATGTTTAGCCCTTCACTTATGGTGGTGAGAGCTTGATTAGGTAGAACCAGCTGAGTTTTCCCTAGTGTTGGATGCTCAAAGTTGAAGAGGTGCTTCCCATGGTGCATCTCCTTGGCTAGAATGAGAGTGGAGGTGAGGTAGTTGGTGTCAATCCATCTTGGCTTGACCTGCTCTCCCTTAAGTGGTACCTTGGCAGCTAATAGCATTGGAGTGATCATACCTCCAATGGTTAGAACTCCAATTGATCCTTTCTTGTGCAGCTTGCTCACCCAGCTTCTAAAGTAGATCAATTGGTCAATGAAGACCATAGCAAGATCAGTCTCCACACTACTTCCAAGGATAATGGTCCCATCTCTTGCTTGAAGGATTATGCCATTGAGTGCTACATCAATCATCTTAAACTCTCCCTCATTCACATTCACATTTCCAGTCTCCTTTCTAGCAAAGAAAATGTTTTCTAAGGCTTTGTGGAAGTACCTTAGGACTGGGCTCCTTATCTTTGAGCTTTTGGACTTGGAGGATGAGTAGATGTTGCTATCTCCAATGGTTTTCCAAATAGAAAAGAGTTCTTCCCTTGGTATAACCATACACCTTTCACTACCAACTTCAAATCTAAAGATATTGGCTATCTTCTTGAATGGAAGCTCATATCTCCTTCCCTTGATGGTGAAATCACAACAAACAGCTCCCAATTCTTTATCCATCCTTGGGTAGAAGTGCATCTTGATGGTGGCTAAGAACTCACAGCTTTCTTCTCTATACCCTTCCAAGCAGAATCCCATGAACTTGCTTAGATTGCACTTCTCAAATAGATACTCTACATCTTCAGCAATCCCCAACTTCTCCATGGTCTCCTTGTGTAGAAATCTTGTTCCTTAGAAGCTCATCCTCATGAAAGCTTCATAGAGCTGTTTTGGAGTAAACCCACAAGATTCTTCTTCTTCTTCCCCTTCTTCTTGCTCTTCTTCACTTTCACTCTCTTCTTCTTGTTCTTCAAATTATGGCCTCTTCCCTCTTGTTTTGTTCCTCCTCATGTGTTCTTGAAGAGTGAACTCCATCTCTTCTTCACTCTCAGTTCGCTCAGGATCCTCCTCAATGGGTTGATGCTTCTTACTCGGCACGCCACTCGACCGCCTACTTGAACCAGCACTCGGTCGTTTGCCTGCTCGAGTAGGTGGTCGAGTACTTCCACCAGATTGTCTTCTTGATGCAAGTTGTGCATCACTTCGTTCCAAGGAGCGATCAACAGCTACTGTCCGTACGGTACGGCTCCTGTCTGTATGGTATGTGATATTCACCCTTGGTACGGTCCTTGGACAATTTTCTCAACTAGAACTCCACAGTTCAGTTCTCTTATCTTACTAGTCTCTTTTACTCGATCCTAACTCTTGTCCCATCGTACTTGGTACGTACCATGAATTTCCCGCGACGGTCCCTTGGTACATTGGCTGGTCCATCGGTACACAGCCATGATAATCTCACCGTCCGTTGTTCGTTCTTTCTTGTTTCATTATCGCGGTGGTTCCTCCTTTTAATGGTTTCTACAACTTCTCGTTTAAGTTCTTCCTTAGACCATCAGTCATCCTCTTCATTGGCGCGATAGTACTCCTCTGATCCTTGATCATTGGCCATTTCCCAACTTAGAGATTTTTCTCCGTATCTTTCCTTGTCGTTCTCCATTATTTTTCCTTCTCCTCCTTTCCGAGTTCTTCCCGGTCCTTTTTAGCACAAAATTTCTTTGGGTCCATATCCCTTGATACGGGTCACTACATTCTACCCCATTAATAGAATTCAACCTCAAATTCTATCGTCTTGGTCGCCCTTCAGTGATGACCACGCCTTTGTCATCTGTGTCTCCATCTTTAAGTCTTTGTGATCATCGGCGTTATATTTGTTTCGTGGTACTTCTCCTTTTGGAAACTTAGTTTGCCTTTTCTTCCTTTGATCCTTACCAATTTCCTTTTTTTTTGTTATCCATTCGTCTTTTATACGTCTCCGTTTGACTTTTCCTCAATGACTCAAGTTTTTGTATGTTTCGTCTACTTATTATTTCCACAGCGCCATCGATTTGCGTTGATCAAACTAATTGCGCCTCATCGATTCTTAACCACCCCCTTGATCCTTTCTTGGTTTTTCAGTTTTATACACCATTTTGATCTTTAGGCCACTCTCTTAGTTTGGTTTTGCTCCGCGTCTTGCTCATGAATTTTGCCTTAGCAATCTTTTTTTTTATCATCATTCTCTCTCGAATTCCCGTAACTAACTCGAGTGTCCTTCTCGATCAGTCTCGTTCTGTCTTCGATTTGTCAGATTGCGCTCTTGCGGTGTTTAGGTGAATCCTCAATCAATCATGCCAATTCAAACACAAACTCAAACGTATGGTTAGTTATGCAACCTATATGCAATCTAAACCATCACACATGCATTCACACAAATATGGGATTAGCAAGCAACCACACACAAGGAATCACACAAAAGATTAGCAATCAAACACACAACACACAATTTGACTAAAGACTTAGCACAACCTCCCTTTAATATCTTATACCAAAAAGAATTAAAGGTTCTACTTGCTTGCTATCCGGGTTCAAAATCTAGTCGCAAAGACCTAGATAAAATATTACAAACCAAATAAGTTCCAACCTTCTCCCAAAGATCTGCAAATAACCCTACATAAAAGGCTAACAGCTGCTAGGGTTCTCTTAGGAACTTACACATCCTACAGTTACACTCACACTGCTCAGGCAGCTGGTCGGTACTTGGTTCAGCGGGTGGGATCACAGAGGTCGAGGGCACAGGCTCTGGAGCTTCACTTTTGCTTGGTCCACTCTCTTCCGGTCTCGCAGGTCGGGTTGGAAAGTTGTGTCCTTGATGCCAAAACGCTCGATACTCCCAACACACGATATCATTCCCCGGTCCTGGAGTACAAAGCAATGCCCTTTAGCAGTTACGAACTTGATGTTCGTTTTCTCCGCACACCACACAATATGCCGTGTTCCTCAAGTGAACTCGAGAAGGATAGGTCACTCGCTTCCTGGCTGTGCTCGAGTTCTCGGAACTCCGCTTAATGGTCGCACCTCCTCGCGTCTCATTGGTTCCATGATATCGTTTAAGTGCTTTGAACGCTTCTCACTCCCTTGTTCATGTTCTAGTCAGACAATCTACTTCCTCAACCTTCCCTCCTCAGCTAGCTTCTCAACTAACTCCATCATGGAGTCCTTTAGTTCTTGGTATACTCCCTCTACTTGTTCACCTCCCAATTCTTGGTCTGGTACTATTTCTTGGTCATCCCTTGATTCGTTAGTGGCCATGTTTAGACAACCTTCACTTGGGTTCACTTCTGGTGGTTATCTCTTGATCCACTTTGGGTTCACCCCCCACTTCTCTGGTACCACCATCCATGTTCTCATTTTCCTCCTCCTATTATGGGTCCTCTCTTGGTTCAGTCTCGGTCATCGGCATAGGGTCATTTTCTGGTTCAGCTTCGGTCATATGCACATGATCACTTTCCGGTTCTGTCTCAGCCATACGTACGTTCTTGTTCTCCGGTTCAGTCTCTACCACCCTCAACCGGCTTAGCAACGCCTCGTTGTTCAACTGAACTTCGAGTAACATCGGATCCCATCGGCCCATTCTCCTTGCTTCGTTTCTTTGATTCTCATTCTCTCGCGCATCCTCACCCTGATCTGGTCCATCACGAACTATGTTTACCCTTGATACTTGGTTAACCACTGATTCCTCCTGGTCTGGTACTGGTACCGGTGCTGGTACTGGCTCAGATTTACGTTCTTCTCTAGACGCCTCCCTTGGTCTCTTTTTAATTTCCACAATGAGAGTCGGCATCCCCTCCTCATCGCTCGATAGAATATATTGGATCTCCAAGTACTCCTCTTGATCACTATCACTCGAACTAGGGTCCCCATCACCCTCAGCTTCCTCCGCTCTAACATTGGTTTCCCCTCCAACTTTGATCTCGGCTCCATCGTTGGTCTCGACTCCAACATGTTCCTCATCATCTTAATCCTCCATAATATCGATAACATGTTCAGGACTTGATTCCTGGTCTCCTCTCTTTCCCCTTCTGGCACCTCGTCTGGTATGATCATGGTCATGCCACATCTATAGTGATTTGGATCTGGCTCGGTACTTTGAACTCCGTGGATTGTGACTGATCGTCCCAACCATTCCCATTCTCCTCTTTCTCATCCTCCTCCAAACATTCAGACGGATCGGACTCAATAGATTGGTCCACCTTCTCCTCGTACTTGTCTAACAACCCATCAAGACTCCAATTATCTGGGTCTATCTTCGCATGAGTACTATTTGACTTAGTCGAAAGGTATCTGTTGTTATGACTTTGCTCTTCCTATCTCGGATCTTGTCCCTCTGAACCATTCCCGTCATTCATGCTACCTGAAGATATGTGCACCACAACATGAGGATTTTTTTTAGGAATTTTTCCTTTTATTAAGTCATGAAAGAAAATGTTTTGTTAGGTGTGTTTTGTGAAAATTTAAATATAATAAACTAAATGGTTTATAAATAATAGGTTTGGTTTCGGTTTGACTTAAATTTAACAAAAAAAAAAATTTCCCGGTTGAGTGTTTGTTGTTTTCCGGTCCGGAGTGCGAGAAAAAAAAAAAAAAAAGAAAAAAAGCATTGTTTGTTTCCTTTATCTATAGTAAATCAGAGAAGATATGTTTGTTACACAGTTCTCTCACTCAATCGCTTTCTCTAAGACGTTAGTTTCAAGTTGAACAAACACACAAAGTCTGTGTATTCGTTCGTTCCCTTAAGATTCACTCAAATCTCGCAACACACAAACAAATCCTGACTCGTAACATCTCACCCAATCTCTTAATTTAAACATCCTCCCAAATGTTCTTCTGAATCTCAAAAGCCATGATGGTAGATCCCTTACCGAGACGTTTCCTCTCTTCCCACAAGTCTCTCGTCACTGTTTTCTGGATCGCAACTTTCGCTTCCTTATTCATCTGGCAATTCGGCGGCGTTTCGACCAATCTCTACAGCGTCGGGACTGGTTTCTCCTTTTTCCGGTGGTCTTCAACCGCCGCCACCGCCGCCGGGGGATTTCCCAAGCTCAGACCTGTAGCTTTCAATTTGACGGACTTCGGTGCGGTTGGTGATGGTGTCACAATCAACACTGAGGCCTTTGAGAGAGCTGTTTATAAGATCTCGAAGCTTTCCAAGAAAGGAGGTGGACAGCTTAATGTTCCTCCTGGTAGGTGGCTCACTGCGCCGTTTAATCTCACTAGTTACATGACGCTTTTCCTTCATCATGACGCTGAGATTCTTGCTCTCCAGGTTTGTTTTGCTCTGCTTTCTCATTTTTATATGTGATCTGTGATGAGTTTTTAGGGATTATATATGAAGAGATCTTTTCTAAATCATTGGTTCAGTTGTTGCAGGCAAAGATGTGGTTCTTTTTTATTAACCTGCCTGAATGGGGTTTATGGAAAGATTAGTTTTTTTGTTTTTTGTTTTGTGACTTCAACAATGAGACAAATTCTACCTTTGTTTGGATCTTTCTCGTTTTTGGAATGGTTTATTACTGTTGATTTTGGTTGGGCCCTCAAGTTGCAAGGTTAGTAGAGAGGTAGAGAGAGAGAGAGAGAGAGAGAGAGAGAGAGAGAGAGAGAGAGAGAGAGAGAGAGAGTAGCTTGAGGTTGCTTGTTTCCGTTGTTCTTGTTCAACCTAGAGTCAACAATGTTATTGCGTGCTATTTTCATTGATTTGCTTCACTATTGAGTTGGTCTTATAGATTCTAAGAAGCTTTTAAGTTGAGGCGGTTTTTGTTTTCTCTTTTTATATATATATATATATATTAACATTGGTTTTCTTGTTAAACATATTTAGGATGAAAAGTATTGGCCTTTGCTTCCTCCTTTACCTTCATATGGCTATGGAAGGGAGCATCCTGGACCTCGTTATGGAAGTTTCATTCATGGACAGAATCTTAGAGATGTCGTTATCACAGGTCGGTCAATTGATGATTTCTAAATTTTGCTTGTGGGGACTGTTTTCTCTCGTAATAACTGAGTTTCATATGTGACTCTTCCTGTGGATGCATGTAATTTTTATTAATTCAGTGATTTGTTTAAAATGTGCTTGCACTATCTTCGTTAAGCTTTTTAGGCAGTGGCTGAAATGAGGGCTTTCCCCGTATTTAGATGGCCGACCACAAATCTACTGTTTAAGCTCTGGTTGAGTTGAGATTAAGAACTTCCAGGCAGAAGCAAAATCTAAAGAGGATAAATCTATAAGCTGGTTGAAAGTTGTTATGTCTCTCTTAGCTGGACTGGACTGGACTAGAGAGAGCTATAAGTGTAGTAGTTTTGGGACAAGAATTGACTAAGTTTTCATGTGTTAGATAATCAAAGCCTTCTTTCAGTTGACACATATTTACTCAACTTATGTGGCTAACAGTCTTACGAAGCCTGGAAGTTTATTCTGTGAACTGTATGATTGGTATAGCTAATTAATGATGGAAACAGGGAATAACGGTAGCATCAACGGGCAGGGGCAAACGTGGTGGAAGAAGTATCGCCAAAAGCTGCTTAACCACACGAGAGGACCACTGGTACAGATAATGTGGTCAAGTGACATTGTTTTCGCCAACATCACTTTGCGTGATTCTCCATTTTGGACACTTCACCCATATGACTGCAAAAATGTCACCATCACAAATATGACCATTTTGGCACCCGTGTTTGAAGCCCCAAACACTGATGGTATTGATCCTGGTAAGTAATTTCCACTTTGCATTGGACGATGCAACTCAGATAATTAATAAGGGATTGAGTTTCTGATCGCATGTAGTAACGATAATAACCAAACAGAAACATACAAGATGGGAAGATGAATTTGACTAGTAGTGATAACACTAGGCCTCTAAAGTAGCGCAACTAATTTATGTAAATTTGAGAAATTTCACATGCTGAAGAGAGACACAGGTCCTTGGTTGTATATGAGTGTTACTGATATAGATCAGAGTATGACCCTTGGGCTTCTGGTGCACTACTTGGTTTCAATAGACTAATAATATCTGCTTGTGTGCATCAGATTCGTGTGAGGACATGTTAATAGAGAACTCTTACATCAGTGTTGGGGATGACGGAATTGCAATAAAGAGTGGCTGGGACCAGTATGGAACTACCTACGGACGACCATCAAAGAACATACTCATCCGTAATCTCATCATCCGCTCCATGGTTAGGTATGAGAGAATTGCTTTCCCCAATCAAATGTTGATCTAATAATTGACTTGTACCTAAAGCATCTGTGCAAAACAAACAGCGCGGGTATATCTATAGGAAGTGAGATGTCTGGTGGTGTCTCGAATATCACTGTCGAGAACATTCTGATTTGGAGCTCCCGGCGTGGAGTTAGGATTAAAACCGCACCAGGACGAGGTGGGTATGTCCGGGATATAACATTCCGGAATGTCACATTGGATGAATTGAGAGTTGGTATCGTCATTAAAACGGACTACAACGAGCACCCAGATGGTGGATTCAATCCCCAAGCCTTCCCAGTACTCGAGAACATAAACTACACCGGGATTTACGGGCAGGGAGTGCGTGTACCAGTGCGTATCCAAGGTAGCAAAGAGATTCCGGTTAAAAATGTAACCTTCAGGGACATGTCAGTGGGGATAACGTACAAGAAAAAACACATATTCCAGTGTGCATACGTGGAGGGGCGTGTGATTGGCACAATTTTCCCGGCTCCATGTGAGAACCTTGATCGGTATGATGAGCAGGAACGGTTGGTGAAGCAATCTGATTCCCAGAATGCAACAGATATAGACTACGAGATCTGACCAAAACAGAAATGGGTTTGGCCTCTGCAACAAATTTGTTTCACTGGAGTTTGTACATATACAGAGGTAATTTGGAAACCGATCGAAACAGGTCATCACGGTCACAATCAGATGAAATTTTATTTGCTCTCACAAAGAAGAATTTTTGCATTGATCGTCTTATGTATCTAGTGGGTTTTTCTCTCTCTAGCATTGTTGTTATACACATAAAATGAGAATAGTGAAATTCGAGTATATTGCTATGGTGGCAACCTAAGATATTGCTTTTGTTTTTGTATAGACCGTTTGTCAAAAGTTTTTTCGATGACCAGACCCGTTTGGCAAATGGAGCTTTGAAATCCGCATTTTTGGTGTTATTATTCAAGACCTGTTGAGACACACAAAAAATTGCGTTCTTTTTATCAGTTCTTCGCCGCCAATTCCATTCATTCTCTTGTTTCTTTCATCTATCTGTTAAAAGTGTAATATTACACCACGAACACAACACTTACATAGCCCACCTGCACCACATGTGTTTTTTACTTACAAAAATTACACACAAAATGAGCTCATCTAGATATTGGGGCTTACAAAACCGAGAAAGGCCTAGAGGCCTTTTTGTCTTTCACATTAGAGGCCTTTTTGTCTTTCACATTCTTTCTACGACTCTTGTCTTCTTTTTCTACAACGACTCCTCTTCTCTCTTCATGCAAAAAACCCTTGGTTCTTCAACCTCTTCCCCTCACTCTTCTTCTTGCTTTCTCTTTTGAAACTTTCAAATTAAGCAAAAGGATCAATTTCCAACACTCTCAACCACTGAACCATTTGCACAAGTCTTGGATCCAAATATGGATCGGATGAAGCTTTCGTTCCCACCGGAAAGTCCACCACTTTCAGTCATCGTTGCTCTCTCTCTCAGCCTCTCCTGTAACTGTTGATTTCTCCGCAGCCACCGTCGCTTCTTTTGTCTTCTCCGACGGGTACTTTTTCCTTTTTCTCTGTCTGATTATACTTTTTTTTTTTTTTTTTCTTCTTTCGCTGAGAGTTCTTCGAATTCTTTGATTTTTTTAGGAGGAAATTGAGTGGAACCACTGTTCTTCTTCGATTTGTTGGTCGAACAGCTAACAAGCTTCCTGATTTCTATGGCCACGATGCTTTTGATTCTTCCCAGGTCTCTCGATTCATGGAAGTCATCTAATATATCAATAATCATCTTCTAGTGTAAAATTGGCTTTAAATCCTTTCTTGTGTGTGATTGATTAATCAGATTGATGAGTGGGTAGATTACGCTTCTGTCTTCTCCTCTGGTTCAGAGTTTGAGATTGCCTGTGGTCGTGTTGATAAGTATCTTGAGTGTCGCACGTTTCTTGTTGGCCATTCTCTTTCCATTGCTGATGTTGCTATTTGGTCAGCTCTTGCAGGTAACAAATTATAAAATTTCATTTATCTTTGTTATGAGTTTCTCTGTCTGATTTAGTTGAAACGTTTTGATAGGAACTGGCCAAAGATGGGAGAGTTTGAGGAAATCGAAAAAGTATCGGAGTTTGGTTAGATGGTTCAATTCGATTTTAGACGAGTACAGCGAGATGCTTAATAAGGTTTTAGCAACATATGTGAAGAAGAAGGGGTCAGGGAAGCCTGTGGCTGCACCAAAGTCTTCTAAAGACAGCCAACAACAGGCTACTACGAAAGCAGATGCACAGGATAAAGGCAAACCTGAAGTAGACTTGCCAGAAGCAGAGATTGGAAATGTTCGACTTCGGTTTGCTCCCGAGCCAAGTGGTTACCTTCACATTGGACATGCCAAGGCTGCGTTGCTGAACAAGTATTTTGCTGAGCGTTACCAAGGAGAAGTCATTGTGCGTTTTGATGATACTAACCCTGCTAAAGAAAGCAGTGAGTTTGTGGATAATCTCGTGAAAGATATTGGGACCTTGGGGATCAAGTATGAGAAAGTGACATACACTTCAGACTACTTCAGATTGGCGGAAAAACTTATGCGTGAGGGCAAGGCATATGTTGACGACACACCGAGGGAGCAGATGCAGAAAGAGAGGATGGATGGGATTGATTCGCAATGCAGGAATCATAGCGTCGATGAGAATTTGAAGCTATGGAAGGAAATGATTAAGGGAAGTGAGAGAGGCTTACAATGCTGCGTTCGCGGGAAATTCAACATGAAAGATCCCAACAAAGCCATGCGCGACCCGGTTTATTATCGATGCAATCCTATGTCTCACCACCGTATCGGGGATAAGTATAAAATATATCCAACATATGACTTCGCTTGCCCTTTTGTCGATTCCCTTGAAGGTATAACGCATGCCCTTCGGTCTAGTGAGTATCATGACCGGAACGCTCAGTACTTTAAAGTTCTGGATGACATGGGAATGCGACAGGTTCAGCTTTATGAATTCAGCCGGTTAAATCTGGTTTTTACACTTCTCAGTAAGCGTAAGCTTCTCTGGTTTGTGCAGAGTAAATTGGTTGATGGGTGGGATGATCCACGCTTCCCGACAGTCCAAGGAATTGTTCGTAGAGGTTTGAAAATCGAGGCTCTGATTCAATTCATTCTTGAGCAGGTAAGCCTTTTTTTTTTTGTGTTGTTGCTTGTCTCTTTCGAACGATCTGTAATAATAATTATGTTGATGTTTTTTACTTTTCCAGGGGGCTTCAAAGAATCTAAATTTGATGGAATGGGACAAACTTTGGTCTATTAACAAGAGAATAATTGATCCTGTGTGCCCTAGACACACGGCTGTGATTGCAGAGCGTCGTGTACTATTTACTTTAACGGATGGACCTGATGAGCCGTTTGTTCGCCTGATACCAAAGCACAAGAAATTTGAAGGTGCTGGAGAAAAGGCAACCACTTTCACCAAGAACATTTGGATGGAGGAAGATGCAATTGCGATATCCGTTGGTGAGGAAGTAACTTTGATGGATTGGGGAAATGCCATAGTAAAGGAAATCACAAAGGACGAGGAGGGTCTTGTCACTGCGTTATCTGGCGTTCTGAATCTCCAAGGATCTGTAAAGACTACAAAGCTGAAGCTCACATGGCTTCCTGACACCAATGAATTGGTGAATCTCACACTAACCGAGTTTGATTATCTAATCACCAAAAAGAAGGTAAGACTCTCTCAATACATCTCTACATTATACGTTATCTCTCTCATCTCTTTTCTTTTTTTTTTTTTTTTTTGTTTTGTTTGCTGCAACCCAGCTGGAAGATGATGATGAAGTTGCTGATTTTGTGAATCCTAACACGAAGAAGGAAACACTGGCACTTGGTGATTCGAATATGAGGAATCTGAAATGTGGAGATGTGATTCAGCTTGAGAGGAAAGGCTATTTCAGATGTGATGTGCCTTTTGTCAAATCGTCTAAGCCCATTGTCCTGTTCTCTATTCCAGATGGTAGAGCGGCTAAGTGATGAATGAACGTGGCACACAAGAAAAAACTCTATTTTTGATTTTCCCACTGTGTTGAGAAATTGCTCGTTAGGTTCAAGACAACGAAAAATAGAGCTTTTATCAGTTTGCTTAATTTTTTTTAATCTCGTTATAGCTTAAAGTTGCAAACTTGTCTCCACTCATTCTACTCTGCTTAGTGTTTACATTTTGAGACCAGCTGCAATGACTTAACGAGAATGTCATCGGGAAGAGCTCCAAAGAGAGAGGCGACAATTGATTGTATTCCGGCCAATTGGCTATCAAATGCTGCGATAAGTTTTCTGGCGGACGAAATGCGTGAGGTGGGTTTTAGGCTGTTTGGGGGCGTAATCGATGGTGAACATGGAGAGGCCGAGGGTGTTGAGTCCTGGTAAGAGTTTATGGCAGCCTATGGACACAGTTAATTCATAATCACAAGACGTAGGTGGAAAGCATGAAGAAGATCAACGTTTCAAGAACCACGAACCGGGGAATTGTTTTAACATTCATTTGGAAAGCCTTCAAGAGTTACTAATTAATTTTAACACTTGACTTTTAATTATTTTGCAACTTAATGCTTCCGTCTTCGATGGAGAGCAACAGCTGCAGCAACAGAGACATGAAAAATTCAGCTGATTGCAATAGACATTGCCAAAAAATTTACAAGAAATGGACGCTTTTGATCAGGCTAGTGGAGGTCTTACTTGGTTACATATGCGTATTAATTGAAGAAAAAAGCGCGGAATAATTTCTTTGGGTTAGTAATCTTTTTAATAATCTTAGTCATCTTTCTATTTGTTATAAGCATTTGTGCCCTGTTTTGAGCTGCAATGTTACCTGTTTCTTTGAAATTTAATAATTTTAGACGGCAAAAAGAAAATTGTAAAACATCGTCTACTCTTTTAACCACGAGAAAGAAGAGGAATACTTGGTTTTCATGTTCAGAATAAAAACATGAAAATTAAAGAACAACTTGGAAAAGGAATCATCTCCAGGATATTTCCAATCAATTCATCAGAACGAAAACTAGTTGTAGATAAATTTCATGGTACTAGTGGCCGACGTGTAACCACCATCAACAACCAGGTTATGTCCGGTAATGAATCCTGATGATTCTTGGCTTGCAAGAAACAAAGCTGCTTGAGCCACATCCTCCACAGCACCGGCTCTACCGGGCAAACTCCCTTTCTCGGCCACAATGTCGGTAACCTCAGGAACATCGAGTTTGTCATTGTTAAGGTACTTACGGTACGCATTAACCAAGATGTCAGTGGGAACTCCATGAGGAGAGATGCTGTTCACACGGATGCCATGAGACCCAAGCTCGCACGCCGTTGTCCTCACTAACCCGTTAATGGCTCCTTTGGAGAGCGTATATGCGTGCCCTCCTAGTCCTCCCATTATCCCTGATGAGCTCGATGTGCATATTATCGATCCTCCTCCTCCCCCTTCTCGGACACGCTAAACTTAGTTGTCTTAATTATAATTAAAACACTTACATAATGTGGAATTTAAGCTAAGGTAGTAATAACAAACCTTTGATCATGGCCTTAGCGGCATGTTTAATGCCATGCAAAACACCATTGACATTGACCGAGACAAGTTTGTTAGCCATGTACACGTCCATCTCCATGATGCTACCTTCGTTAAACGTCATCCCGGCGTTGTTGAACATCACATCCAGCCTCCCCTTACGTCTCATAGCTAGCTCCACCGCGGCCTCAACGTCAGCCTCCTTGGACACATCACAATGAACGTAACACCCACCGATCGATTCCGCCACGTGAATGCCTTCATTCTCAAGGATATCCGCAACTATCACATACGCACCGTTCTCCGTGAACAATCTAGCCGTGGCCGCTCCAATTCCTCTTGCTCCTCCGGTTATTATCGCAACCTTCTCAAATAATCTTTTGTTTGAGTTTGTCATTTTAGGTTTACTATCTCTTGAGAGGATATTGATATTCGATCTTGTTGTTATAACACCTTTTTATGTTTCTTCTTGTTAGACATGCTCTTTACCTCTCCATCAACTACTCTAATTTCTTTCACTTGTTAGTTCATTCATCTTCTTCACGTTAATTCAAGTTTGATAAATTAATATATATATATATATATATATATATCTATATATATATTAAAAAGAGAGCGAAATAGGTTCGTAGCAACTGTAAAAAATTTGGTTTTCTACCTAATTATTTAGAGTATTTTCTTATAGTAAATAACAATAGATTGAAAAGTACTAAGAAGATTTTCGTTCGACCAGACTTCTCTTTTCAGTTACAATTACGTTTATACCCAATTACATGCTATTTTACAATATCACACAAACCATTTAATCTTTTTTCGAAAATTTTGTTATTATGTTGCTTCTAACGTTCGTCAATTTTTATGGTAACATGTTATTTTCAAATTCACACAAAACACTTAAAAGTTAAATCTAATTTAGAATCTTAGTCGTTATGTTGTTTTTAATCGTCCATCACTTTTGTAACATGTTATTTCTTCGAATTACACATGATAACATAAGATCTATCTTTTTAACACATTGTTTTTTTATATTACATGTTATTTATTACTTATTATATGTTTAAAAAAAAATATGTTTTGTCTTTTATTTGAAGATAATTTTGACTTTTCATATTCTTAGAAAAAACTAGTTACCCAACTTTTCTGCTCCAATATTAGTTTCTTTATTATTTTCAATGTCACGATCATTTATCAATATTTCCCATTATTTTAAGGGTGTGTTTGTGTTTTAGTACAATACTACAATTTAAGAGTGTGTTTCTTTTGTAACATGTTATTTCTTCGAATTACACATGATGATAACATAAGATATATCTTTTTAACACATTATTTTCTTATATTACAGGTTATTTATTATTTATTAGATGTTTTTTTTAAATTATAATTTGTTGTTGTATATTTTATCTTTTACTTGAGGACAATTTTGAATTTTCAAATCCTTAGAGCAAGTCCATTGGGAGGATTTAGCAAGGTCTCTTATTTTTTTTGGGACAAAAAATAAATCAATACTGATAAAAAACACAAGACTTGCCTTTTAATTATTAAGTTTTAACACCAACTCTTGTTGGGTATGTGTAGACATATGATTCGTTTAATTTTGATATAAAAAACAATTTTTTTCTCTTTTTTTCCCTTCTTTCTCTTTCTTCTTCCCATCTCTTTCGTGACACAGTTCTTTCACTCCCCAAATTCTCATATTTGCAATTAACCAATCTCTGTGTTTTACTCTTTTTGATTAAAAAATCCTCAGTTGGAGGTGATGATTAAGCAATAAGAACAAAACATCAGAGGTTATGATATATTAATGAGCTTGGATATGAAACCGTTGACTCGTTGAGAGTCTTCTCCACCAAATCGAAGCGTTTCCTTCGGTGCTTTTCGAGAATTTGTGAACCAATCTCCATTTGATGGTAAGTTCATGTTTCTATTTGTTTGAATTCTTGTTGTATAACGATTTAGAAATTAGGGTTTTGGATTTTCAAAATTTAGGGTTCTTCAGTATCTCTTTTTATCTGTGTTCGTAGGCATGATTTTAATTAGGATTAATGAAATTAGCCATGAATGAAGATGAATTAGAAATTGTCCATTGGTTGATTCATACTTTGTGTCGAGTGTAACTATTAAAGAGGATGTTGTATTGTCTGAGTTTAACCTTGAATTGATGAACCTAGTCTTGAAAACATTTATATTTTTCCTCCATGAGATGATATGTTTGGCAAAAGATCAAGTATGTAAAATTTGACTTATTTAACATGTCGTTTGTTCTTGAATGTGATTTGATTGTTTCCTTTAAGCTTATTCCACTTCTACTATGTTTGTATTTAATGAATTTGTTTCAAATTTGTGCATGAAAGTAATCTTTGCTCTGTTATATTATGGGTTAATGGAGGAACTTCAGCAGATAGAATGGGATCGAATCTGCTACATTCCCACTATTGAAGAAAGGTAACTCACCGTCCTCTCTTGTATTGAATTTTTTTTCAGATTAGGTAAGCGTTGAGTGTTGAGTTGATTGAGTTTATGTTTTTTGGTTGTGATAAATGCTTGTTAGATGATGCTTAGGAGTGTCTACACCATACTTAATGTACAATGCTTAGTGGTTATGGTTTTGTGTTCAATGCTTGGTTGGTTTAGTGTAGGTAAACTCTTAATTTTGACATTGATTGCTAACAACAACACAACCAAAAAGGTTTTAACACTAATATACATCAAACATTATAAATGAAAGCCTCTGTCTTCATTCGCAAACACACAATTATATCCATAAAAGCCTTCCTCTCCATTATCCTTTACCAATCTCTTTCCTTCTCTTTTTAACAAACACACAAAAAAAGGATATGGAATTCATAAGATTCCATGATCTATATAACTCTTCTGGCTTCTTGGACCTCTTACATATCAGCAAGAAACCCAGAGTGTAGACACCATTCTTATGACAATACATCACAAGTCCCAGTTTTTAGCACCCAATGTCCCGATGATGGTCCAAGTGAAGATGGATCCAAACAAGTAGACCGTAGAACTAGACATACATGGTCTTCAGCAGATGATGTTCTGTTCATCAGTGCATGGCTAAACAAGAGCAAGGATCCAATCAATTCAAATCAGCAAAAAGGTGGAACATTTTGGTCTCGGATTGTCAAATATTATGCAGCAAGTCCGAAGGCTGCAGGTCGGCCAAATAGAGAGGCCATGCATTTTAAGCAGAGGTGGGGGAAGATCAATGATATTGTGTGAAAATTTGTTGGATGTTATGAGGCTGCGGAAAAGCAGAGATTAAGTGGCCAGAATGAGGATGATGTTGTGAAGATAACACTCCAAATATACTTCAATGATTAGAAGGTGAAGTTCACCTTGGAGCATGCATGGCGAGAGCTTAGGCATGACCAGAAATGGTGTGCATCTTCATCGACCAGAGGGACTACAACGACAAAAAGAAGGAAGTGCATGGATGGCTCTGCTCAGTCCTCAAGCTCCCAACCACATGAAGAGGATGAATCAATAACTCGACCACTTGGTATTAAGGCTTCAAAGGGAAAATCGAAAAAGGAATGTGAACAATACATTAACTGCAGAGGAGTAAGCGAAGGCTCTGCTTGAGTTTTAGATGTTAGAGCTGAAGAGGATGTATGATTTAAAGCAAAGTGACTTTGCTTTGAGAAAGAAGGAGTATGCATTGAAGGAGAAGCATATCAAGAATATCATGCTTGAGAGTCTACTTGCAAATTCAGAGCCACTTAGTGAAACATATATGACTTTAAAGGAGAAGCTCATTTCTGACATGTTGTCAAAATAAAATGTTTATCAATTTATGTAATTGGTTGGATGTTTTTGTTTCTATGAGTGAAAGTAATCACTTATATGTAATCGGCTGAATGTTTTTGTTTCTATAAGTGAAAGTAATCACTTATATGTAAAGGTTGAATGTTTTTTTTGTTTATATGAGTGAAAGTAATCACTTCTTTGTAATCGGTTGAATGTTTAATGAAATGAGAAGTAATCACTTCTTTGTTTACATAAGTGAAAGTAATCACTTCTTTAATATTTCAGATACATGAAAAGAATTTTTACATTCTGGTTAAAGCTGAGTTTGTTTGCGGCCAGGCCCTAGGGTGTTCTTCTGATCTTGAGTAAGTTTGCGGACAGGCCAACATCTCACATATTTACAAAAAATGTTTGTCTCTATTCCAAAGATCATCATCGGCTGAGATTTTTAAATACATAAACTTTGCTTTGTTCTTGCTTTAGGGTTTCGTTATTTGGTTTGCTCTGTTTGTTTTTTTTTGTGAACTTTACCACACAATTTTAGCAAGGACAACTCTTTTTTTTTTTGGTTTTTTTGTACCATTTACCACAAATTTTAGCAACTACAGCTCTCTATTTTTGTTTTTTTGTAACATTTACCACAAAATTTTACCAAGTACAGCTCTCTTTTTTTTTTTGTAACCTTAACCACAAATTTTAAGGATGTACACTGCCCTTTATTTGTTTTCTTATAAACTCACCATAGGGTTTTTAGACCACATTTCTATACCACTCATTTGTAAATGCATGTATACCACAAAATGTTCTATATAAGTCGCACATTTTCATACAATATTTATCACAATCAATTTCCAATATTCTCACAAATCAAACACTCTACTTATTTTCTTTTACTTACCTCTCAAAAATGGCATCTTCTTCCCGGAATAATTTTGATGATATGCTAGATAATTGTTTTGATCAACTTAGTGATCAAATTAGCAATTAGATTAGTGATCAAATTACCAATCAAGTCTATCAAAATCTTAGAATTCAGCCTGGTACTCGTTAAAAATCGCCAAATTCAAAGAAAATAGAGCATTCATTGAAAGACGACGTGAAGAAAGACACACTCTCTTGTGGAATGATTATTTTAGTGAAGATGCAAGTTACCCTCCTCCACTTTTTCGTCGTCAATTTAGAATGAACAAGTCGTTGTTCATGCGTATTACTGATCGACTCTCCAATGAAATTTCATTCTTTCAACAAAGAAGTGATGCTACCAGAAGATTTGGTCTCTCTGCACTACATAGTGCACAACAGCAATTCGTATGATGGCATATGGCTGTGCAGCTGATGCAGTTGATGAATACCTCCAGCTTGCTAAAACCACTGCAATTCGTTGCTTGAAATTTTTTGTTGACGGAGTCATAAATTTATTTGGAGATTAGTATCTAAGGAGACCCACACCAGAGGATCTTCAACGCTTACTCGATATTGGAGAGCTATTAGATTTTCCGGGATGATAGAAAGCATTGATTTCATGCATTAGGAGTGGAAGAATTGTCTGACCACACGGAAAGGTCAATAAAAATACTATTCAAAATTACAAAATATTCGATCTGATCCACTTTGTGAAGATAGGTGAGATAGAAAAAGTAAAGAAGAAAATAAATTACTAAAAATGACAAAAAAAATTGTCACCTGTCACCTCCATCTCTTAAATTCTTTTTTTTCCAATTAAACATTAAATAGATAAATTAAAACAGAACTCCAAGATTGGTTGCCCAAACCGGAGGATAAGAGTTTACAAAGGAAGTTCTTTTTCTTTTAAATTCTTTTTTTTCCTTACTTTATTACATTCACTCAAATCCAATAATAGTTTTGATGACATGACTGGTAAGCTACTGTTATCATTGACAGAGGAATTACTGAACTCGATCAATGTCTTACTACTATTACAAAGTGTGAGGTAGAAAAAGTAAAGAAGAAAAGAAATTACTAAAAATGATAAATAAAAAAATTGTCATTTATCACCTCTATCTCTTAATTTTTGTTTTCTTACTTTATCACATTAAATCAAATCCAATAACAGTTCTGATGAGGTGACTGGTAAACTACTATTATGACTGATGCTCGATCAAAGTCTTACTATTTTTTTTTCTCGGGAAACTTCCGGTTACGCTGGTTACCTTTTAATGTCTTCCTTCCGGGATTGAGTTGGTTGAATTATTGACAGTCTTCCCTTATTTTTTGGGCATCCCATGATCATAATTATTACACGTGACAAATCCTGCACCAACACAGACATACAACAATATATAATACTACTAAATTTGTTTGTTGTAAGGGTAACCCCCAATGAGGGGTTATATTTTTGGGCCTCTTAAAATTTTTAGTTAATATATTATGTACTTTTAGTAGAATAAGAACTTTGGGAATCTTAATTAAAATTTTCCCCTCCAATTGGTGGGTTTTAATTTTGAATCTCTTAATTTGAAACTTTTTTTTTGAAGATGAAAAAATTTAAACTAGAATATGAAATTATTGCATTTGAGATATATGTTTATAAAATTATTGCATTTCATAAAATTTTAAACACATAAAGCATTAAAACTTAATAAAGTAGAAGTACTATTCATAAAAAGGAAAATGATTAATTGTATTCTCCAAATTTTGCCCAAATATTCTCAACCAAATCATCATGAAACCGTTTATGTTTTTCTCGATCACGAACACTCAAACGAATGTTCGTCATAGTGGAGACAAATGAAGGCCTGGTTGTTGGTAAGGTGAAGTCCACGTCTGAACTTCGATCGGACTCCATGTGTGTGAATTCGGATGGATCAAACTGAGTGTATCCATCTCGTTCGTATTCTACTATCCTATTGTGCAGTATGATACATGCTATCATTATATTTCCAATTTTTATCTTATCCCAAAGAGGAGCCGAATTTTTGACTATGGCAAATCGAGCCTGCAAAGCTCCAAAAGCACGCTCGACATCTTTACGTACAGCTTCTTGATGTGTAGCAAATAAAGAGTCTTGGAGTTTGCGTTAGTGGAATAGATTGGATAAAAGTAGACCAATTTGGATAAATACCATCTGTGGGATAGTAAGCCAACTTGTACTGGTGTCCGTTGACACTGTATTTAACTTTCGAAGCTTGACCGTTTAAAATATCATCAAAAACGGGAGAGTGTTCAAGAATTTTTATATCGTTTAATATACCTGGATGTCCAAAAAAAGCATGTCAGATCAAGAGATCTTGTGATGCTACAGTGTCTAAAATGATTGTGCGGCTTGCCAGAACCACATGTATATTGACATTTCCATGTGGTTGGACAATTCTTCCGCTCCCAATGCATACAATCGATGCTTCCTATCATCCCCGGAAATCCGCGTAACTATCCAATATCGAGTAGGCGTTGAAGATCTTCTGGTGTCGGTCTTCGTAAGTACTCATCTCCAAAAAAATTTATGATTGCTTCAACAAAATGCTCCAAGCATGAGAACGTTGTGGTTTCAGCAAGTCGGAGGTATTCGTCAACCGCATCGGCTGTCGAACCATATGCTATCATACGAATTGCTGCTGTACACTTTTGTAGTACTGAAAACCCCAACCTTCCTGTAGCATTTCTTCGTTGTTGAAAGATTGGAATTTAATTTCCTAGTCGCTCAACGATACGCATGAACAAGGGCTTGTTCATTCTAAATCGACATCGGAAATTTTTGGGAGTGTATGTTGCATCTTCACTGAAATAATCGTTCCACAAGTGGGCATGGCCGATTTCAAGATTTATTTCAATGTAAGTTTGCTTCTTCTTTGGTTTGGGTGGTTGTTGATGTTGAAGAGGTGGAGTGAGAAGAGATTGGCAAATTTGATTGGAAATTTGGTCACAAACTTGATTTAAGCATCATCAATGGTGTCATCAAAATTATTGTGAGAAGAAGATGCCATTTTAGGAGAAAAGTGAAAGAAAAGATATAGAGTGTTTGATAAGTTTGTGAATTGGTGAGTGTTTGATAAGTCCATCTCTTCGTTTTATAGAATTTTATAAGTAAAAATATGTGGTGTTAAATCGTAAGAAAGTTTGTGGTATGGTGAGATAAAAAAAACAAAACATGTACTTGTTACAAACTTGTGGTTGTGTGTCACAAAAAAAACAAAAGAAGTGTACTTCTGAAAGTATGTGGTAAAAAATATGCTCTTGTTCCATTATTGCAAAAATATAACAAAATTTATATTACAAATAAAGATTCGACAGCTTTTACTAAATCTATTTGCTCACGGGAGACTGTTGTGGGCGGTGAAGCTCACGGGAGACGCTTGTGTGTGGATACTTTGTGTGGAGACTGTTGTGTGTGGTCAAGATCAACAAGCACCATCGTTGTCCTTTATCCTGTAATTGTAAACACAACACCAAACAATTTATTCAACAAACCAAAAACACAAAAGAACATAACATATTCACCAAACCGAAAACACAAGAGAAGCCAATTACATAACATAGCCAACTGAAGCCGATTACATAAGAGAACAAACTAACACCGAGTACATTATTAAAATCAAATAAGGAACCTAATAAAAGACTTCATGATTACATAAGACCGAGTACATGCTAATCATCATAGTCACAACAATAAGATTACAAATTACCTAGTACATAAGACAACCATCAAAGAAATCAATTACAAGGAAGTGAGTACATGTTTCAACAAATCTTTAAACACCAAACCGATTCAAACTGATGACAACATGTCATCAATGAGTTTGTCCTTTAAAGCTTTTTCCGATTCAGTAAGTGAATCTTTGTTTGCAATTAGATTTTCAAGCATCACATGCTGGCTATGCTTCCATTTCATTGTGAACTTCATCTTTTTCAAAGCAAAATCCTTTTGCTTCATCTCATACAATCCTCTCAACCTCTTGCATCTGAAACTCTAACAAAGCTTTAGCATCTCCCTCTACATCCTCTTTAGTGTTAATGTTCTTCATAGCATTTCCTCTCAACACCTTTGCAGCCTTAACATCAGTAGGACGATGCATAATTGGTTCATCCTCGACATCAATAGGAGCTTGGGAGCTTGAAGGATGTGCAGAACCATCCTCACACACCTGTGTCCTTTTCACTTCAGTTCTTTTAGGAGATGTGGACGCACATCACTTCTGATCATATTTAAGATCTCGCCAAGCATGCTCCAAGGTGAATTTGACGTTGTGATCACTGAAGAAGATCTGGTGTGCTAGCTTCATAACGTCATCTTCATTATGCCCACTAGATTTCTCCCTTGTCTCAGCTTCATAGCATCCAACAAACTTGCACACAGTGTCATTGATCTTACCCCACCGCTGCTTACAATGACTTGACTTGCACACAGTGACTTGACCTACATCATTCAGACATTTTGCAACGTAATCCGCAATCCTTCCCCAAAGGCTCCACGTATTTGCTCGTTTAAAGTTACAGGATCCTTGCTCGTGTTTAGCCAAGCGCTAACAAGCATCACATCATCTGCTAGTATCCATGTATGCCTTGATCTACGGTTATCAACAGGGGATGTAGCTGCAGGTGGGACGTCAGAACATTGACTCTCATATTGTGTCAATGTGGTTGCGGGTATTCTATTGACTTTGTAGGAGATCGAAGAAGCCAGCAGAGAAACGATATGGATTCATGGAGTCGTCTGAATCCATAGCGTACTTCTATGTGTGTGTGTTAGAAAGAGAAGGAAGGGTTAATATTGTGTGTTTTGTGCTAGCTGGTTAATGTTTTGTGTTTTAATATCAAGTGTTACCCTTTTATTTACAATGTTTATGACTAGTTTACTTTTTAAACTAGTGGGTTTAAGTTTTCAAATATAAGTTTTTACTTAAACTACAACAACCACACATTTATCACATCATAACAACCAACAAACCCTAAACCATCCCACAATAAGTCTGATGTCGACCTCCCTAGACCCTAATCAAGTATTAACCGTATTTATCACATCCAACAAAGAAGAAGCATTCATCAATGACTGACTTGACACTTACCTAAACTAACACCAAATAAATTAATAACCCAAGAAAAACAAAAAAGATAAAAGAAAGTCAAGATAATGAGAACTCACCAACCTTGTATGACAATATGTCATATAACAGTGACTCAAGCTGCTTCCTAGTAAACCAAAGAGACTGGTTGAGACAAGTTATTGTGTCTCCCTCTTAACTGCAAAAAAAAGTTTGAACTCAGTAGACCATCGAGACAAAGATCATATAATGACTTCAATCGAGGGACATGTCAATTAACCCCAAAAATTGTAACAGAACAAAAACAAAAACAAAAAAAAAGAGTGCATAACTACCTGTTATTCCCAGGATAGCTTTGGACGAAAGAAGTTGGCAAAGATGCCATAAAACCCCATACCAAGATTCCAAAGATCCTGAAACACCAGATTTTAAGTAAGTTAGACCAATAGGTTAAGCAAAAACGAAGTTGAAGTAAGGAGGAATGAGACAAAATTATATAAAAGGATATAAAAAAACAAACCTCTTGTTTTAAATTTATATGACTCTCATCAAACATCACAACTCCAAATTCAGTCTTCGGTTTCACCTACAATGAATCGACTACAAACTCAAATATCAAACCAATCAATCTCGGAGTCGATTCAATATCTTTTGATTGGCCTCCCCATATTCAATCTCCTCAGCTTCGGATCTCCTCCGACCCCAACCTCATTGGATTCCATAGCGTTTGATTCTTTCTCCTTCCTTTGTCAATTCTGGACTTCGATCAAGAGCAAAAGAGAGATAGAGAGAAAGAGGAAAGAAAGAAAATTTGTTTTTTTTCTACTTCTAGTTTTTTTCCTACTTCTAGTTTGTTTTCATACTACTAAACAGAGTAAATTTTGATCGTCGCATAAAATTTTTTTCCTACTTCTAGTTTTTTTTTCGACCAACGAATATGTGACACGTATGGAGTCTTATGCCATAAACGAGTATGCTTAATAAGAGGCTCTCTTATATTTTTTTGCTTTATCTCGTTTTTTTTTTGCTTCTCCACTAACACCTCACTTAGAACCCCCCTTTGAAGATAACCTAAAGCTTTTCTTGGTATGTCGATTGATACACATATTTGTTTCTCTTTTTCGTAAG
Organism: Camelina sativa; assembly: GCF_030686135.1. Classification (NCBI taxonomy): domain Eukaryota; kingdom Viridiplantae; phylum Streptophyta; class Magnoliopsida; order Brassicales; family Brassicaceae; genus Camelina; species Camelina sativa. The sequence continues at coordinate 11,552,762 of NC_141885.1, forward strand.
ATAAAGATTGGCTTCATGATTAACATGTTTCTGCTGGCATGACAACGATATCTCACATCCACTTACTTTCCTAGTCTAAGATTTGGAAGTCTTTATTGAATGGTTTGAATTAATGATATATCCACCTTCGAATACGACTTTTGGTTAGTAGAGGCTTCAATTGCATTGCCCATAGCAAACTTGCGCACGTCCTTTGAATTCGATTAATTGAGTTATGTGGGCTCTTAGAAAGTTTTCATGTTTAATGGTTTCATTCTCTCCTTTTCTCCCTATATATATATAATGTTCGAACTATGAAAACCAAAAAAATATATGTTATTTTGACATATGTAAATATTTTTAACAAAAATAAAATCCATGAAAGTGAATTTGTTCTTATTATTCAACAATCATAGTTGTGTACCACTAAAATATATATACAAATTACAGCTTTTACTTCAGCAAAAAATAGTCTTTAAACCAGAAAGGTTCGATGAATAATAATCATGCTCAAATTAGAAAATTATAATATTCCGAATATGTCTCAACTAAAGCACTCCTTACGCTCCACACTAACCCAACCACCATTACGGACTCCGTTAGCATCCCACAACCTCACAACACTTCCGTTAATCACCGTTAAATCCACGTAACGGTACCAACCTTCGTCTCCGTTTCTCATCTTCACCACTCTCTCCCATCTCTCCCACCACTCTCCACTCTCACCTCCTCCATACTTAACGGCCGTTGTCTCTCCGCCATCTTCATCTCTCTCTCCGTCGATCTCTTCCTCGTAGTACACCGTTAGCTTCCCCTTCGTCACTCCGTCATTGCACAACAACAAACTCCAATCTTCTGTCTCCGTTACCTTAACCCTAGGAGGTCTCGTTTCCACAACGAGAGGAGCCTTTGTCGCTTGTGGTTTCTGTGGGTCACGAGGAGATTCATCTTTGAAACCTTCGTCTCTGCTGCCGCGGCCGCTGGTTGTGGTAGTGGACCGGATACGCCAAAAACTAACAGCGGCCGTCACGACGGCAATCCATGTCCAGAGATTGTTAAAGACGAAGTTAACGTAGTCGAAAGCCAAAACCTCTAACGGAGAATCCAAAGTCGCCATTTCTAAAATGTTTTTAGTATATCCTAACGAAGAAGATTGAGTCAGAGGTTTATATAAACGGGTGAAGGAGAGAGCGGATTACTATGGAGAGAGATTGAATCTGACCCGTTGGATGGATCTTGACAAGTTGAACGGTGGATCTTTCATAGATGCTGAGGATCAAGACCGAAGATGCTGGTTGTGAAGAAAGATGCCCGAAGGCCCAAAATCTTATTCGCAGTTGTTTTCTTTAGTTTTCCGACACGTGTTTGGTCAGAAACTGAACTCCTGACACTGTCGTATATTCCCCTCAAGTTTTGCCGGCTGGTTTCGGCATGGGTGTGTGAAGCTAGACACGTGGTGTGAGTTTATTGGTCTTCATTCTTCTATGGATCGCACTGCATGCAATGTTTTTATTTATTTTCTACTTATCTTAAAATATATTAGCTTTTTCATCACCAATCTCATCTTGGCAAGAAAGGACTATTATTTTTTCTTTTTAAGGAATGAAATGGTATTAGAGTAATTCATTGTTTTTTCTTAATTCACCTAATGACGACGAAATAATATTTTTTTAAAAAAAATTACAAAGAGACAACCAGAAAAGAGAACTATTAATTTTTTTGTTACCAAAATGAAAATTTTAAATTTTAATTTGCTATATAATTTCTTTTGTAGGGTTTTCTTTCAATTTTTTTGGTCACCGGGGTCTCTTTCGGTTTTCTCAACTACTGAAGAAAAATGAGTTGAGAAAAAGATACAACTGATATTGAAATTAATTATTTAGTTCCCACGTCATTCATTTGATTGGTCTTTATAATGAAACAAATAGATAATGTCTTGTAGTACCACATCATTGATATTTTTAGGTAGGGATTATTTTGTTTTAAGATATATAATGAAGTTCAACGTATGCATGCTATTTTATTAAGAAGATAGATAAATTATCTATATTTTAGTCCCAGTGGTTGTTGAAATAAGTTAGGATATATTTGTTATAGCAGCCAACATGTATACTCCCAAACGATTGTCTAGATTTATATTTATATATAATTTATAACTGAAAAGTTTAATTTGCACAAAAGATATATAATTAAAAATATAGATTTTGTTTTTTCCTAAATAATTTAGTGCATTAGCAATTATCAGACTATATAATTTACACATTAACAATAACATACAAGAAACATGTATGGGGTCACCGTAATTTACTACAAAAATATTGACATGGTAACGCCTCAATAACGCTATCTAACGATACTATAGTGTTTTAACAAGCGCTCTATCATCGCCAATTATGATAGGTCTGTCACTTTTGATAATGGTTTTTGGCATTGCTATCATGTCTTCATCAAATATAGCACTTTTTCTATGGAGTAGTATATTCAACAATAAGAATTGCACTTTCCACTTAATTGTTACACCAAATCTTATTATATAAAGTATGGTTTCAAAAGTTACTAACTCACCAAATTATGACATGTGTCAAAATCTTATTATGTCTCACCAGATCATGACATGTGTCAAAATCTTATTATGTTATTGTATATTATGTTGTTAATTATTAAAATAATAATTGTAAATTAAATAATATATTATGCTGTAGATTATTAAAACAATATTGTATATTATGTTGTTGATTATTAAAATAATAATTGTAAATTAAACAATATATTATGTTGTAGATTATTAAAATAATAATTGTAAATTAATTTATTTTTGTAATTTAAAAGATTAGGAATCCTCTAATCAAACAAAAAAAAACATACACAAAAAAAAACATACAAATAATCTAACAAAAAGATACATGTAAAGATACTCCTTGGCCTAATATATATATAAAAAAAAACTTATTATACGAAGATACTCCCACAAGGAGATGTATTCTCTCACATTGTCATATATATATAGAGGAAGACGTGATTTTAATGGTATCAATCAAACTCAATTAGATATTTTTCCAAGAAGAACTTACAAACAATAAAATAAGAGAGACAACAAGAATTTCAACTGGCTTTGATTAGCGCTAAACAACACAGCTTCATAATGAGCACTATAGATGGAAACCAAAACTGTGAAAATAATGAAAAGTCAGCCAAGAAAATGAATAAAACCATTATGAATAATGATCAAATTATTATGATGGAGAAGGTGCTTACCAATGAAACTCATATGCGGCTAAAACTAGCTACACTTCAGGCATGGGTCGATAAACTAAATCAATGCGTAAGTGTAAAACTCATATTCAGCTTCTCATACATATTTTTCCATTATTGACTAATATTATTTTACAAAATATAGGGACCCCAGATAACAACTATGCAGCTAAGAAAATGGTAACAAATTTAACCTTTTAAATTTTTCCCCTTTTACCGAAACACTTTCATCTAATAAAAACATATATTTCATGATTTATTACAAACGATCAAAAGAAGTAAAAACTTGCAAAGACTCAAACCCATCAAATTTAACCACATATATCTTGCAAGGGAATCTAACAAAGAAAACAAAATATATTTTGGATGGCAATGCATCTAATAGAAGATGTATTGATAACAATCAATATAATCATGATGTAAACCAAAAACGAAGATGTCTCCGGAATAAAACGTCACGAGGTAACAATTATATCCTATATTATGTAGTTCAATATCTTCAAATATAATAAAAATGAATTAGTGACATGTAATAAAAATGAAATAAATATAATTATTTAATTAATAAAATAAATATAATTATTTAATTAATAAAATTAGAATAAAAATCATGTTTTTTAATAAAAATGTATTGTTTTTTATTCATGAAACAATGAAGAGGAAAAAAATGAATTGGTGACATGTAATTACTGTGAGGCTTTGGTGTGGAAATCTGAAAGTCTTAAACAAAGTGGAAAAGAATTGAAATTTTTGATTTGTTGTCAACAAGGACGAGTTGTGCTGCAACCATCTCGACAACCACCAACTTATTTAGATGACTTACTGTCACGTTCAACAAAGTTTCAGAACAACATACGAGCATATAATTCAATGCTTGCTTTTACATCAATGGGTGGAAAAATTTATTACGATATCAATTCAGGAAATAGTCCTTTCACTTTTCGTATGCATGGTCAAAATTACCACAAAATTGGATCTCTACTACCAGTCGAAGGAGATATACCACGTTTTGCACAACTATACATATATGATACCGCCAATGAACTACATAATCGTCTCAATGCACTTGCCAAAGGAAGAAATAATGAGTTGAATGAAAGTATTCTCAGCGGATTGATTGAAATGCTTGACGAATACAACGAGTTAGCTAAAGTGTTCAGAATTGCTAGAGATAGATACGAATCCGGAACAATTGAAGAATACTCAATCAGATTTATCAAAAATAGAGAACGTGGTAGACAATTTGACCTCCCACAAGGAGACGAGATTGCTGGACTTATTGTGGGTGACATGACTATTCCGAATTGTGAGAGAGATATAATAGTGCATCCAAAAATGGACAAACCACAATACATCAGCTTTTTACATCCATCGTACATGTCTCTACAATATCCTTTATTGTTTCCATATGGTGAACAAGGTTATATGGAAAAAACAATTCCATATAGAGAAGGATATACTACGAAGAGGTCATATGTGACAATGCGAGAGTATTATGCATACCAAATACATACAAGATTGACATCTCCAGGAACAATAATTCGATCACGCCGTCTTTTCCATCAATATGTGGTTGTTGCATATACTGCTATCAAACAAGAACGTATGAACTTTGATCTGTATAACCAAAAAAAACTTAGAGCGGATCTGTACAATAATGTATGTGATGCAGTTGAACAAGGAGATGCAGATTCGAAAAAACTAGGCCAAAAAATAATTTTACCATCTTCATTTACAGGCGGACCGCGATACATGGTAGAGAATTATCGAGACACAATGGCAATATGTAGACGGTATGGAAATCCAGACCTTTTCATTACTATAACAGCAAATCCAAAATGGGAAGAAGTGAATGACCATATAAAAAAGGCGAGGAATGAGAATGCAAATGACAGACATGATATTGAATGTCGTGTATTTAAAATGAAATTAGAAGAACTTCTTAAAGACCTACAGGATGAAATCTTTTTTGGCCCTATTACAGCAGGTACTAATATAATTTATTACCAAATATTATTAATATTAAGATTTATTAACATAAAATAGTTTACAAGTGTTTTTTTTCCCTAAACAGTTGTTCATACAATCGAGTTTAAAAAACGTGGACTTCCTCATGCACACATACTTTTATGGTTACAAGAATCAAAACAAAATCCAAATCCAGAAGATATTGATAGTTTTATTAGCTATGAGTTACCAGATAAGGAGAGTGATCCAGAAGGTTTCTTACTGGTAGAACAATTTATGATGCATGGACCTTGCGGGCTAAAGTGTATGGATGATAACAAATGCACCAAAAATTTCCCAAGATCGAACAACAATACGACAAATATTAGTGATGTTGGCTACATTACATATCATACGAGATCTGACGAAACAAAATTTGTCATGAAGAGCAACATAAAGCTTGATAACCGCTACGTTGTGCCTCATAATCTCGCACTCCTAAAAAAATATAAAGCTCACATTAATGTAGAATGGTGCAATAGGTCATCTGCCATAAAGTACCTATTCAAATATATCACAAAAGGAGTAGATATGGCTACAATGAAGATCGAAAGAAAACAAGCAATGGATCAGAATAGCGAAGAGACAGAAACACAAGAAGAGATCAATGAGATAAAAAAACTATTTAGAATGTCGTTACCTCTCTGCATGTGAAGCTACTTGGCGAATTTTTGCATTCGATATACATGAACGAAAACCTGCAATAACAAGACTATCATTACACCTACCAAACCAACAAAGAATTGTATATCCTGAAGGGGCCATACTAGAATACATTTTGTCAAAAGATGGAATCGAGAAAACAATGCTTACTGAATGGTTTGAGATGAACAAGCGGTTTCTTGAAGCTAGAAAACTAACATATATCCAATTCCCTTCATATTACGTGTGGGATTCAGATGCAAAAATGTGGACAGAAAGGAAGCAAGGATTCAGCATAGGCAGAATTGTAAACATTCATCCAACAGAAAGAGACTTATATTACTTGAGAATGCTGCTAAATACAGAAAATGGGCCGACAAGCTTTGATGATTTACTAACTTTTGATAATGTTAAATACAATACATTCAAGGCGGCATGCTATGCTAGAGGGATGTTATGGACGAAGCAGCACAATATGCATATCCTTTTCAGCTTCGTCATCTCTTTGTGACATTGTTACTTTACTTCGAATTAAGTAGCCCTCTTAGTCTATGGGAGCATTGTTGGCGTCACCTTGCTGACGACATACCTAATAATCAAAGAAAAACATTCAGCTTCAACGATCAAAAGTTCTCTGATGAGAAGCTACAAAGTTATACACTTATAGAAATCGAAAGAATTCTAGCGCAAAATGATAGATCATTAACTGATTTTGAAGACATGCCAAAACCAGACAAAGAGTTGTTGAAGAAAATAAAAAACTCAATGCTTCAAGATGAAAAGAGTTATAATATTCATAAACAAGAAGAAGAATACCTCAAGTTGATACAAATATTAAATGACGAGCAGAAGAACGTGTATGATGTTGTGATCGACTCAATTGACCATCAGATAGGAAAGTTGTTTTTCCTCAGTGGACCAGGTGGAACAGGAAAAACATATGTGTATAAGACTATCATATCAAGATTAAGATCGCAAGGAAAAATTGTACTACTAGTAGCTTCATCCGGAATTGCAGCTACACTTTTACCTAATGGTAGACCTGCACATTCGCGGTTTAAGATTCCGGTGGATATTCATCAAGACAGTATTTGTAACATCAGTCGTGGTTCCATGCTTGCAGAATTACTAGAAAAAACAGATCTCATCATTTGGGATGAAGCACCTATGTGCCATCGATTTGCATTTGAAGCTCTTGATAAGAGTTTGCGAGATGTACTCTCAGTGGCAGATCCAGATGCAGCAAGCAAACCCTTTGGCGGAAAAACAATGCTTCTTGGTGGTGATTTTAGACAAATTCTGCCAGTTATACCACAAGGCACCAGACAAGAAACTGTTATGGCAACAATCAACCGTTCATATTTATGGAACTATAGCTCTATATTCACCCTTGAGAAAAATATGAGGTTGCACCAGGCGGAGAAAGATTTTGCAAAATGGCTAATAAGTATCGGTGATGGCACAATATCTAAACCAGAAAAATATAGAACCATAGATGATGATATAGGATTAATGAAAATAGACAATAATATGCCTCTGCAAAACAACGATGATTGTATTGAATACATTGCAAAGTCTACATATCAGGACTTCGAGTTTAGTTTCAAAGATAAGGATTATCTGATTGAGCGAGCAATTCTTACTCCAAGAAATGAGACAGTGGACAAAGTGAATAACTACATGTTAACGTTCTTAAAGGGAGAGCTAAAAGAGTATTTGATGGAAGAAACTACTAAAGTACAGATCTCAGGCAAAATGTTTCCATCTCAGGCAAGATAGTATGACAATTGGAGTCCTCTGGGATGCATTCATGTGGTCCTTGGAGATCGCGGGTTTATTACTCTTGGTATACCCTCCACTGCAACAATAGCTATGGTTCTACAAACTCACACACCTCGACATCACCGTTTGGGTCTGCTTAATCAGATGCAGGTCAATTGGTGACAGAATGTCCTGTGGGAAGGTTGTTAAAGGGTGGGGTCCAGACCAGGGTTCGAGGAACGTCTGGCGCACCAATAACCTACTGGTGGATTTGGATATCCACATTGAGGGGTTAGGATTGATGCCCTGCAGGGCCAGCTTGGGGCCTATGGGGACAAGCTAGCGGTGGCTAGTGGGGTCCACGGGACGGGTTGTCACAAAGTCCCCAAGCTTCAAAATCGTGGGCCTAGTGCTAGTAGTGATATTGCACTATGGAAACGTTTTAACAACACCTACATGGCTTTGTTCTCTACTTCAGAAACTTGGTCCCAGCTTAGACTCCAGGGGTCACAAGTAGGTTGGTATACCCTAGTCTGGTTCCCACACTTCATCTCAAAGCATTCCTTTATGCTTTGGTTTGCTGTTTGAAACACTCTCAACGGGGGACCATATGCTACTCTAGAAAAGAGGCGTGAGCCAGTCTTGTGTGTATTGCAGGGAACCAGTTGAGACCCTGTCTCATCTTTTCTTCAGTTGTGTATTCATTTCGCGTGTTTGGCAGGCCCTAGCTTGCACTCTCCTGCCTCGACCCTCCTCTGTTTGTCTTAGCCAGCTCCTTTCTCTTATCTCTGGTCCAGTAGTCAAAGGTACACAAGGCTATCTTCTACGCATTACACTCCAGGCTGCAGTCCACACAATTTGGCTAGAGCGGAATCGCCGCAGGCATGGAGAGGTGCCTGCTACTTCGGGCCAATTGATTAAATACCTTGACCGTCTTACCCGAAATAAGCTTCTCTTGATGCAACCTCAAGTGAAGCAATTCCAAGATGGCTTGCAGCTTTGGTTGTCTTCCCGCAACTAAAATTCTCAGTTCTCTTAGTTTTACACTTTTTCCGAACCTTTTGATATAAGGACGTACTTGATGTACAAAGGACTTTTTTAGGTTTGAATATAAGTTTACATTCATTAAAAAAAAAAAAGCTTCATCCCCTTCTCTTTTTATTTCACACCAAATAACTAAGAGCTCTCTCTCCTTCTCTCTCATCAGCACAATGTCAACAATAACACATATAGAGTGGAAGCATCGATTTATGGAGGAGATTAGGAGTTTTTCGTTTATTTAGAGTAAACAAAAATTTAATTAAACAGAAAATCAACTAAAATTCAATCCTTTGGTTTGCTCCACATTCCACAATCCTCATTTTAGAAAGTGGGTGTTACAGTTCATGTTTTTTTCCTATATTTGAGAGTTCAAGTTTTATTTTTTGACATATTTCTCTTTCAACAAATATAATAAGAGAATAACATCTTAAAAAATTCTTTATATATATATGGTCCATCAATAATATAAATTAATAATTATATAAAATTATCAAAATATATAAATATATATTCATTAATTTTTGTTCAAATTTATTTATAATATTTTTAATATATCAAAAACTTGAGTATTCGCTTCAAAACATGATAATTGGTATTTTTTTTATAAGTGATTGTATAAAAATATTAGCTATAGCAATTAAAATTTATTTTTGAAAAAGATTATTAAATTAGAAAAGTCTCTCTATAACTGAATAATTATTGATTTATATATAAATTTAAACCTTTATAAATTAATATAAATTATTAAATTAATAATTATTGGTTTACTGCATATGATACCTCAGGGAGGATGTTTTTTTTTTTTTTTTTTTTTTTGAACAGTCCTCAGGTAGGATGCTTTTTTTTTTCTTTTTTTTTTGAACAGTCCTCAGGTAAGATGCTTATATTATATATCCATAGTCACTTCTTCGGTACAAGAAACATATACGTGCGAAAGTATTGGGAACAAACAAGGCATTAAGGACTAATTGGTTCATTTGAAAAATCTAATACTAAATCTAGAATTAGAAACAGTTACATGCGAAAGTGACGGGAAGGCCAAGAAAACTATTTTGTTATGGAAAGGCAATCAACGAATCACAAAATCCAAAATAAGAAAATTATGTTCCTGCTACTTGAAATCTCTCTTGTCATCATCCAACCCAAAAATCCTTGAAAAAAAAAGAAGAAAAAAAATCTTCCGGAGCTGCTGACACTCTTTTCTTGCTTTTGCATGGCGTTTCCTCTTCGTGTCTAAGAGCGTTCCATTTCTGTACCTCTTCTGGTATGTGATAGTTACGAAAGGGTATTGAGGATTAATAAGTAATCGACTTTTTATTCCTCTTGTTAATAATTTTGCTCAACGGATTTGGATTAATGGGGACTAATTTTTTTCCCAGTGTTCATTTTTAGATTTTGGTTTTTTTTATTCCAGACAACAACTTTGTTGAGATCTAACCCATTAAATTTTTTTTTTCTCGCTTTAATTTAATCTTAATTTTGGGATTTAAAACGCAGCTTGCCTGGGAAAGATTTTATATATATCCTTCGAAGGAGAAAATGGATGAAAACAATGGGGCAAAGTTAACCGGGATCAAGCAGATTGTGAGACTAAAGGAGATTCTTCAAAAATGGCAAACTGTCACAATAGGTTCAAAGTCAGATGATAGCGAGTTGGGGGCTAGGAAGCACACAGCAATCATTTCCCCGGTTATCAACAAGAGGGTATTGGATTTGAAGACTTGTGACTCGGACGAGGAAACTACTTGCCATAGCCCTGAGTCACCACCAGATGTCCCTAAAGGGTATCTGGCTGTATATGTTGGACCCGAGCTCCGGAGATTTATCATACCCACAAACTTTCTTAGCCACTCTCTTTTCAAGGTCTTGCTCGAGAAGGCTGAGGAAGAGTATGGATTTGATCACAGCGGCGCGTTAACCATACCATGTGAGGTGGAGACTTTCAAATTCTTACTTAAGTGCATTGAGAACCATCCTAAAGATGACACCTCGGGTAATAAACTCTTGTTCTTTATTCTCTTGCTCAAAAATATCTATATTATGTATAGTACTATACAATTTGGAAAGCATGTTGTCTAATGATTTTGTGAGACACTATTGAACACACAAATCAGTGATGAAGAAGTCTTATAGAATTTTTTTCCTTGCAGCTGGAGATCCAATAGAAACAGAAGAGTAAATAATAACACATCACTTATATAAAATTCTTCTTGTTCTCTTTTATTACGATCCCCTTTGAAACTCATATTAGGGCTGATAATTCCCAATGGTAATTGTAAATCAGTTTCTCTTTGTATTTTTCTGATTTTGTTTTTCTTCTACTTCTCCGTTGCTTTTTACAAAAGGAAGAGTAGAGATGATTGTTTAAGTGTGGAGGAAATGATGGTCAAATACTCAATGTGATTACATATGGTCATGTCACCAATCTATTATGGAGTAAACTATGCATGTGAAAGGCCAACCTTACATTTGTGGTTATAAGAGGTAGATCCATGTCAACCCGTTGATTATGAGAGATAGATCCAACCGACATTAATAATTCTCTAAGCTAATATGGCGATAGAAATGCCTTATAAGAACTCTATTGTGAACTCGACATTCTCGATGATATACTCGTCATTTTTCGCAGGCTATAACATGATATTCATCCAAGTCTAGGTTATAATAAAGAAAATCGCGGGAAACAAAATCTATTAATTTGTAATCAATGTTAGTGCATGACACTAACTACATGTATTAGGATCAAAATCAGAATGATAAAAACAGGCCCGGTAATATTCGTGGTCAAATACAAAACAAAAGTTAGGAGCTTCTTTTTTTTCCTCAAATTCGGGGTCTTTATATAAAAAAATAATTTTACAAAGTTTTTGTTGTCAAAATTGGGGTCTCTATACATCAAATGATACCAAAAATTTTGCCAAAAAAAGAAAAAGGCCTCTATAATTTGAGGCCCCATACATCAGAAAAAATATTTTCAAGGCATAGCTTGCCAAATAACAGGGTAAATAAAATGTAAGAGTCAGAGTCTTGAAGATATTGCAAATAATGTCATTGGTTTTAATAACAAATTGGGAAGTTCACTAAAGGTAAATTATATAATAAAGTAGAGGCATCCCAAAACTTTCTTTTAGAGGCTGCCACGTAAGCAACAAAGAGGTTGGCACATATCCAAGTATATGTTATCTTGTTTTCTTTTGTATTAAAGTATTCTATTTAAAGTAATTAATAGCTAAATAAACAAAAATTAAACTTTAAAGACTATAAAAAAACAATACTATGAGTTTAAGTAATAATAATATAATTCTGTTATAAATCACTTAGGATGGATCATATATTTTCTAAAATCTGGTTGTTATTGTTTGCTTGCTTGAAAATCGATTGCATGAAAACCTTAGAACTAAAAACCTAAAATCGAAAAATATTGAAATATTTGTTCTAAGTTTTAAATCCGATTATCTTTGATTGTTTGTCTAAAATCAAAAACCTAAAATCAAACCTTAAAATTGAAACCCTAGAGAAAATATTTCCTAAAACTTTTGTCATAATGCTAAATTAGAAAAAGAAAATCTTACCTACAGAAAAAGGAAAACTTAATAAAAGGAAATTCCCCTTAAATAGAAATTTGCTTGAATGTTTTTTTCTTGCTCATGCTAGATTTTAAATTTATCTAGGGTTGTTTTCATGCATAGAATTAACCACAAAACTATATATTAAAAGACAAGAAATTATTTACTAAAATCGGCATGTTTCGGTCTTAAATACTGCATGACCTAGACGAAAATAAATTTCATGGTTTGGTCTTAAATACCGCATGGCCTAGACTAAAAAGAATTGGCATGGTTCGGTCTCAAATACCGCATGGCCTAAGACTAAAACAATTGCATGGTTCAGTCTCAAATACCGCATGATAATAATCGGGTGCTTGTTTTTCTATTTTATAGATGGCAAAGATCAACAATCTCCAATATGCTGCATTTAATGTTTCTGGAGACAACTATCTCCAATGGGCGTTCGACACTAAGATAAACCTAAAATCAAAGGACCTATGCGAATGCATTGAGGATGATAACGATTGCATGAAAAGAGTAGGTATAAGGCGATATTGCTAATACGCCACCACCTTGCTGAGAGTCTCACGAACCAGTACCTTACCATAGAGAATCCTCTTGAGCTTTGGCCAGAGTTGAAAAACAGAGATGGACACCAAAAGACGGTGCTTCTACCAAAAGGCTCAATTCGATTGGAAAAACTTAAGGATCCAGGATTTTAAATCCGTGGATGAGTATAATTCAGAGCTATTTAAGATAGTCTCGATCTTGAAGTTATGTGGTAAGGAGGTTACTGAGGAAGACTTGCTAGAGAAAACATTCTCAACCTTTCACACCAATAACATACTGCTTCAGCAACAGTATCGTGAAAAGGGTTTCAAAACAGATGTAAGCCTCATCTCTTATTTGCTGCTTGCTGAGCAAAACAATGAGTTGTTACTAATGAACAGTGCAATGAGACCTCCTGGTTCTACTCCATTACCGGAAGCCCACAAATTCGATTTGACCAAGAAGGAGCCTAAAGAAACTAAAGATTCTAACTACGTCCAGAGAGGCAAGCATCACGGTCGTGGTCGTGGTGGAAAAGGACATGGTGGTCGTGGCCACTATGATAGTTATGGCCATGGGAACCGGTCCGACTTCGGTCGTGGCCATGGTAGAGGCCGCAGAATTTTCAAACCGCAACATAGGGCCAAATCGGTTTGTCACCGATGTGGTATGGAGAATCATTGGGCTAAGACGTGTAGGACACCCAAGCATCTTATTGATCTCTATCAAGAAAGTTTGAAAAAGAATCCAGAAGCCAACTTGGTTCATCTCGATGGTGAAGGAGATTTCGACCATGAGAATGATGACCAATTGGATTATGAAACTTCGGATTGTCTAGGAGAGGATAATTAAATTTCAAATTGTCTTGATTTAATTTTTATGTTTTATGCTTTGAATTTTATTGGATTATATTTTTGGATTATAATTATGGTTTAAATTCAATTATTTTATTTCTTTCAATATATATTTGTTTGTTTTATTCTTTATGTTTAAAACATAGAATTCTTGTCCATTTTAGAAATGGCTGAGGACAAGAACTTACTTGTGGTGGATAGTGGATCAAGCCACACAATTTTGAAGGATAAGAGATACTTTGTTAATCTCATTATGAAAAATGTCAATATTATCACAATAGCGGGTATAGCAAGCCTGATTGAAGGCTACGACCAGACAAATATTTTATTACCTAATGGCACACATCTTGAAATAATTGATGCCTTATATTCACCCAGCTCAAAGAGGAGCTTATTGAGTTTTAAAGACATTCGTTTGAATGGTTTACATGTTGAAACTAAGGGTGAAGGAAACCAAGAGTTCCTATATATAACTGAAATCACCCAAGGCCATAAGAAAGTCTTACAGACTATACCCTCATTATCCACTGGTCTTTACCATGCTAAGGTTAATATGATAGAGGCTAATTTGGCAATGAACAAGATGTTCAGTGAACAATTCACTTTATGGCATGACCGGCTTGGCCATCCGGGTTCTAACATGATACGTAAGCTAATTATGAATTCAAATGAGCACACTCTTAAAGAGCCAAGAGTTATCCCTAAAAATCTCACGTGTGTAGCATGTGCACAAGGGAAAATAAGGTCATCACCAGTAAAAGTCACTAAAGAGACTTTAAATTTTCTGGAAATGATACAAGGAGATATATGTGGACCAATACACCCACCTTGTCGGACGTTTAGATATTTTATGGTTCTTATCGACACATCGACTAGATGGTCACATGTTTGTCTATTATCCACAAGAAATCTAGCATTTGCTAGATTGTTAGCCCAGATCATAAGACTGAGAGCTCACTTTCCAGATTTTCCACTTAAGACTATACATCCAGATAATGCTGGTGAATTTACATTCCAAGTGTTTAATGATTATTGTATGTCCATGGGGTGAGTGTGGAACATCCCATGGCACATGTCCATACACAAAATGGATTAGCTGAATCATTCATTAAACGAATTCAATTAATTGCTTGACCATTACTCATGAGGTCGAAGCTTCCTGGGTCGGCTTGGAGACACACAGTATTACATACAGCAGAGCTTATACGCATCAAGCCATCTAGTGAGCATAAATATTCGCCATCCCAATTATTACGGGTCATGAGCTAGACATATCCCATCTAAACACATTCGGGTGTGCCGTTTATGTACTGATTGCTCCACCACAGAGAACTAAGATGGGACCTCAAAGGAGGATGAAAATAAATGTTGGATATGATTCTTCCACCATTATTAAGTATTTAGAGCCAACTACGGGTGATTTGTTTAAGGCTAGATACGGGGATTTTCAGTTTGATGAATACGACTTTCTTATGTTGGGTGGAGAGACAAACAAGCTGGTTAAAGAAATATCATGGAATCAAACATCCTTAAATTGGCAAGATCCTCAAACTCTAGCATGTGAGGCAGAGGTCCAAAAGATTATACATTTACAAAAGCTAGCTATTCAATTGCCAGATTACTTTGCTGACCCAAAGAGAGTTATGAAATCGTACATACCAGCTTGTAATGCACCAGTACGTATTGATGTTCAAAAGGAACACAATAATCAAGTTGCTACAGAGTCTAAGGCACGTTTGAAACGTGGTAGACCAATAGGTTCCATAGATAAGAACCCTTGGAAATCTAAGAAAGGTGCAAATCAAACCGAGGTTAAGGAAATTATAGACATGGCCGCGGCAAATCCTAAGGTACCAAATGAGGTTTGGGACGTTGAACCTCAAGGTCATGAAGGTGTTATAATAATGAGATCATAATAAATTATATCATGTCTGGAATTCAATGGAACCGAAAAGATGTCGACATTGATGAAATATTTGCTTATAAGGTAGCACTTGAAATAAATGAGGATCATGAACCCACATCTATATATTGGAGTGCACTCAAGGAAAATATTGGTTAAAATAGAAAAAAGCCATTGACGTGGAGTTAAATTCATTAAAGAAAAGGAATGTGGTTGGTCTGATCTTAAGGACACCATTCGATATAAAGCTAGTGCACTACAAGAAAATGAGTCCATTGTCACGTAATATTCCGTCCCAATAATTTTTTTTCGTCACAATAAAAATATTGTTACGAATCTGTGATGATCAGTGAATGGTTACAATGCAGTGGTCACAATTTCTTTTGGTCTCAAAAACGTCACACCAGTTGCGACTAACTCTTGCGTATCTATTTCGTCACCAAATGTAACGATTTGTAAACGTATCTAAAATGTCACAATTGCTTACTAAATTTATCGTCCCAAATACGTTTTATTTCTGATAACATCATTATTTTACCCATTTTAGCTATAGTTTTAGTATGCATTTAGGAAGAGTTTGATATGATTTCAAGGCTTTAATGTTTATTATCAAGTATTTTAGGTTTCAAGAAGGTTTTACAGGTTTTATAGCAAAAAGGACCAAAAGGTAAGGAAAATACGTTTTAGGAAAGTTTCAGAGCTTTACAGTACGGGCAATGTTTGAAGAACTTCCAGAACTATCCGGAAGTGGAATCAAGTCAATCCATCCAACCATCCGGAAGTTATGCCCGATTTACCGAGACGCACCTTAAACCGACGTAAGGAGAACCATCAAGCCAATGGGCTTTTTATTGAAGGCCTGACCAGCTACCACCGCGGTGGCCCAGTCCAAGTCTTCACCACCGTTCTAGAAGCTTCCTACACCGCCCTTACAAAACCCTAAACCTAGACAAAACCCTATAAATACTCTTCTAAGCCCTAGGGTTTTGAGTGTGCAATCATTGGAGCAGCCAAGAGACACGACCAGAGGAGCAGCCGACGTCCAAACCTCTCCCTCGTCCCTCTCTTTGAAGCTTTGAGATCCACCAACTCTTTCTATTCTATTTGCTTTGTACTTTGTTTCTAAGGGAGAAGATCCTACAACTTTGTTTGACAATCACTGAAGTAATATCTAAAACCCTTTTCTTTATTTATTCTTTTATGTTTATGAATTGTTTAAACCTTTTTTTGATGATTCCCTTAAACATTCTAGAGTAGTTTTCTAGTTGGGTTTAAAGGGATAATCAAAGGGGGGAGATGATCTTAGTTTAGGTGGCAATTTTTAGGGTTTGTTAAATTTAAATCTGTTTATTCTATGTTTTAATTCTAAGTCTTTACTTAATGCTTTAAGTTAGCCTTATGAACAAACTATGATCTAAAGTGTGTGTGCTTTGCCAAAAGCTTGCATGTGTGCTTGACCTAGCTTAGATGTGTGGGGAGACATTGGAAGCACATACCCCTTACCTATGGAATTCCACGGATTATAATCGAACCTGTTTTAAATGCTTTGATCTATGCGTCGTTGCCTGCGACAGTTGAGTAACGAGTTGTAGTGATCTTAGACGGTTAGCTTGAGAACTTTAAGTTAGCGGTTCATTAGTGTTTCGTAGTCCGAGTTTTAGATAAACAAACTAACCCTAAACTTTCCTAGATAGATAGATCATTGAACCCCTGCGATTCCCCTTGATGCCCAACGCTTGTTTTATTATTTTACTTGCTTTTATTTACGTTCATTTGCTTGCTACAACCGTGACAACCAAAACCCTATTTTTATTGAGTCCTAGCCTTACTTACCTCCGTCGGATTCCGTTAAACAACAACTCTCTCTCTGTGGGATCGATCCTTAAATACTACTATCGATTAGCTGTGCACTTTCAGCAGTTGTGTGGTCTTTTTAAGGTAAAAGATTTGAAGTGAAAAACCACACACATCAAAGCTTTTTGTCGCCTTTGCCGGGGAGAGATTGTTGTTTACAAGAGTCTAGGAACTAGAGTAACGTCTAGGACACATTTGCTGTTTAATTTTTCTTTTTTTTTTCATTGTTTCAGGAGACCTTGAGGATAAACCTCGACGCTTTCCCAAGAGATTTTGAGGAACTCACAATCGCACAGCTCCTGTCACACTACCGAGCCACGGTCGGAGACCCATCCGGTCCGCAAACCCATTCGCTGCAAGGTACAAGCATTGGTCACTCTCGACCAAGCATTGTACCAACACTTAGGCGACCTTGTCGCAGTTCTTTTACTCGACCACCTCAAGGCCGAGCACCACTTGGACCAGCTTACTGCCGAGCTGAACATTCTTACACTCCGTACCACAAGGACGTGCCATGCTTTGCAACGGACCAACACCTTGATCCGCAAGAATTCATGAATGTTGATGTCAATGAAAACTTTTTCTATGACAATCGAAAACCTATAACTGCAAGGAGCTCTTACAATGAAGACAAGCTCATGAAGATGATGGATGAACTTATATCAAGTCAAGAGGAGGCTGATAGAGTTCTAAATGCTAAGTTGGACAAGATCAGCATTGAGTTTGGAGCCAAACTCGAGACTATCACCAAGGACGTTACACGCCTGGAGGAACAAATCAATGCCATCAACAACCAAGTTTAAAATCATTTTGAGGACATACAAGATCATGGAACGAAGATTATCAACATGGGTTACACCATTGAAACCATCGAGAGCCGCCTAGAGTGGAAAATAGAAGCCTTATTCAACAAATTCGGTGAATGCAATAATTGGAGTGAAGATCAATTATATCAACCTACTGATTCTGAAGAAGAACATGGAGCCTCATATGAGTATCCAACCGATCCTAACAAGTCCAAGGAGTGGACTAGAGAAGAGTTCTATCAAACCGATGAAGGAGAAGCTTACTTTGAAGAAAAAGCTAAGAAGAACCCTTATGAAGATTTGCCAAGAGAGAATGATGAGCCCTATGATCTATGATCTATCATCTGCTAAAGAAGATGTAGAAGAAAAGCTCAAAGACTTCTACTGTTGCATGACATATCAGTTCCCTAATGAAGAAGTTACCGAAAACAACAATTTTCGAGAATTTCAACACCATGAAGAAGCTTTCAACCGATGTAACCCTAGAGCCCGACCATCACCAGCACCATTTGAATTTTATGAAGATTGGGAACCTGTCCCAAGTCACCGGCCAAGTCGTTTTCAAAAGCCTTATCCAAGGAGGCCTGATACCAATTTAAACCGCCCCTATCCACGCCGAGAGCCCAATTTAATTCGATTCCCTCACCAAGCCTATCAAGAAAATTTTCATATGTCTACCCAACAAAGATCTGAAGAAGAGAAGATGCTGGACCTAATAAGTCAATTAGTTGTTCTTCAAGATGAGACTATGAAGATGCTGCTTGAGAAGCTTGACAAAATCGATTCCAATCTTTCAAGAAAAATCGATGACATTGCTGTTAGAGTTAGAAGCATAGAGGATCAAGAGTGCTCAAGACAATGCAATCAACATTAGTGACTTGGGCAATGAAGTTTCGAACTTAACAAAGGACCATGAGTCCAAGTATGCAGTTTTATTCAACAAGGAATTAGACACAAGGAGGCGTGTGCAGAAGCTTCAGAATCGAGCCTATGAAGCTGAGAGCAAGATGTTTGGTCTCGATTTTGAACAAAAACTCTTTGGAGAAGCTATGTCCGAAAAGTTTACATTCACCAAGGAGAACCATAAGCTGCTTAAGGAGATTGAATCGGAAATAAAGGAGAAGAACCAAGATCTTGATGATAAGATTGAGAATCTAACCTCATGTGTTGCTGAACACAAACCAGAAGAAGGAGCTCAGGTCGTCGAGGAAGAAGTAAGAGAAAAGGAAATCCTATTCGAAAAAGGAAAACATTCTAAATTCCTTTTAGGAAACAGAAAATTTTCTTTCACTTCAACACAAGAGAATTTCGTGGAGAACAAACAACAAGGTTCCATGGAGACCGAAACCTGCAACCTCAACTCATTCGACACCTCTCAAAAAGGAGAAGACGAATCAACACCCCATGTCGCTTGTAACACCATCACAACCTTCAAAGGAGTCCAACCTTTGCAAGAACTTGAAGAAGGGGAGATTTATGAAGAAGAAGATGAGCCATTCAAGGGAACACAGTTCCAATATGAACCATGTTGTCTCACCCTCTTGAACAACCGTTGGTACCCACGCATGATAAGCCTAAGAGATCTAGGCGATTTCAACCGAGCTGTAGGAAGACTTCCCCAAGGTACCACTTTTGAAAAAGGTTGTTCTATTTATCATATTGACCGGTTCTTTCTTGAGAGTTGTGAGTCAAGGAAAGAGATGAAGGAGCTACATGATCAAGCCTTACAGTACCCACGGCTGTTCAACACACTACACAAAGTGGAGAGCCGTGGCCGATTCCTCATCACTTGTTCCATCAATGGTGTTAAATTCGAAGATGCATTATGTTATTCCGGTTCATGTATCAACATCATGTCAACTGATGCTACAAGGAAGATTGGCTTGAGACACTTACAACCCTCGGACATAAGCATAGGACTCGCCAACTCCTCATTCACAATACCCGAAGGAATGGTCCGAGACATTCATGTGAGAGTTGGAATCTGCAATGTTCCAACTGATTTTCAAGTTATCAATGCTGAGAAAGGAAGGTTTACACCACTTATCCTTGGAGGAGCATTCCTAGCCACAGCCGGAGCCGTCATGAACTGGCCTAACCGAATAATGACTCTCACCAACATCAATGGATACATCTTCTATGAAGCTAAACCATTCAACCCACCTACTCGACGGTGTAGAGAAGAAGACTATGCAAGAGAGCCACCAGATAACTTTGATGGAGAAAGATCCAAGGGAGCTTGTCTTAGGACAACCCACTCTCCTCATCCTGCTTGATAAAGCAAGCCAAAGTCAAGCCAACGACGTTAAACAAGTGCGCTTCTTGGGAGGCAACCCAAGCTAGTAAGTATTTATTTTTAGGATTTATCTTTTTATACTACTGATATTTTTGCATTTTAGTTTCAGGTTTTTATAAAAAAAACACAAAAAAAATAGAAAACAGAAAAGCTAAAAAAAAAAAAGGAAGAAGAAGTACCCATGGATTAGCAATGCACAACTATGTCTAGTGGCAAGCACCACCTACTGACCGGCCATGTTCAATGTGACCGAAGCAAGCCGAAGGCAACGGATCAATTACAATCCTCATGTGATCGATGCCGAGAATCCCCACCAGCCATACCAGCCATAGCCGATGCCATGTCCTGCACGGTGTACCGCGTACCGCACCACCATACCAGCTGCTATGTCCGCGTCCGTTCATCCGTGTACCGCGAGACTAATCCGAACCACCACCATCCTCACAACCAACCATCACCATTCTTTTATTTAGGTATGCATTTGTTATTTTTATTTCCTCATTTTTATTGATGGTTTTAGGTTTTTGTTTCAAGGAGGCTGCATTTAGAGATATCTCAAACAGAATTTGATTGAACTTAGCCTAGTTCAAACTCGATGTCAAGCAACCAATGGAAGTTACAAACGGTTAGTCACCACATTTTCATTCCACAGCCGACCTCTAGACAATTTTTTGGGCAACCATAAAATGTTTTAGAGTCGACACAACATCATTCCATCAAGGTGACATTGTTATTAAACCCTACACTTCTCCTTATGATTTTTAATCCTCATCTCTTTCTTTTTTCCCACCGTGGACGGTGTGATTTAAGTCTGGGGGGAAGGATGTTCCATCCTATACTAATGCTACTTTCTATTTTGTTGACTTGAGACCTTTTTCCAATTTTTACATCAATAATTTTGACATTTTCTCGAGTCACATATTTTTTATTGAGTCAAAACTAGTAGGGGATTATGATCTTATTCTAACGGTTTATTTGTTTTGGATTAACATTCTTATCATTCTTGATTATGCTTGACAACAGAACCAAAGTTTGGAAAGACTGTTAGCTGACTCAACAATCCCCCAAGTCCCTATTCGATGGATATTCCGATGATCTAACGTTGTCTCTAAATTTTTATAGGACCTAAACCGGACTTAATTATCAAGCCCTGGGAATTGGTATACATTGGACTAGATCTCTACATTCAAGACACACAAGACATTGCACTTCTTCAAGAGTATGTTCCCCACTCTTTTCCCTTCAATACTATTAAAAAAAAAAAGAAAAAAAAAGAAAAAAAAAAAGAGAATAAAAGATGAGATGATTTTGATCAGTTTAGAGATGTAGGTAAATTATATGTGACCTCATTATTCTACTCTTGAGTCAAATGATCACATAAAGCTTGGAAGCGAGAGTAGGTAAATTACCGATGACCCCGGTATTCGCCTACACCTTTGATTTAAAAAAAAAAAAAAAGAAGTGAGAAAAGGGAGAGGAAAGGAATCATATGAAGACAGTCTTGGCTTGAAGAGAGTCTGAAAGTCATTGATAGATTTTCCCATGGTAAGATTTCCCTTTTTATTATTGCTTAATTTATGTAAAGAGATTACAATGGAGATTCTGGAAACTCTAAAGAATTGTGGGATCAAGGAGAGTTGATGAATCTCATGGTGGATTACAAATGGAAGTTCCTAATGTCAAGGCGAAGAAGAGTGCAAAGACAATATCCCCAAAGATAAGTGAATTCCTATATTTCAAAACCTCTTTTCCATGATTTAGTTTGATTATTTGCTTGAGGACAAGCAAAGACTAAGCCTGGGGGAGTTGATAACATCATTATTTTACCCATTTTAGCTATAGATTTAGTATGCATTTAGGAAGAGTTTGATATGATTTCAAGGCTTTAATGTCTATTATCAAATATTTTAGGTTTCAAGAAGGTTTTACAGGTTTTATAGCAAAAAGGACCAAAAGGAAAGGAAAATACGTTTTAGGAACGTTTGAAGAACTCACATTTCGATGTACTTGGTGTCTATGGAAAGCTGAGAGAGTCATCTTTCTCCTCGAAGTAGAATCAATTCAATCCATCCAACCATCCAGAAGGTATGCCCGATTTACCGAGACGTACCTTAAACTGTTGTAAGGAGAACCATCAAGCCAATGGGCTTTTTATTGAAGGCCTGAAAAGCTACCACCGCGACGGCCCAGTCCAAGTCTTCACCACCGTTCTAGAAGCTTCCTACGCCGCCTTTGCCATGCACTTATCAAGAGAAGACGTTTCTACCCTTACAAAACCCTAAACCTAGACAGAACCCTATAAATACTTTTCTAAGACCTAGGGTTTTGAGCGTGCAATCATTGGAGCGGCCAAGAGACACGACCAGAGGAGCAGCCGACGTCAAGACCTCTCCCTCGTCCCTCTCTTTGAAGCTTTGAGATTGATGTTCATATATTTTACCCTGTTTTCCCTTAATATATTCACATCTTTTGCATCTTTTGCTATCCATTTTGACCATTATTGCATAGCTTTAGGACTGTTCTTGCATTAGAGTTTAGTTGCATTGCATTTGCATCTTTTCATGCATAAACAGGTGATTTTGGAGCTTAAGGAGCATGGAAGCAATGCTGAGGAAAAGTGAAGCAATCATGAGGAGAAAGCAAGAGAGCTAAGGCTGAAGAACCAAGGTCCGGAGTCCAACTCGACTGCCCACTCGACCAGATACTCGACTGTGTGCTGAGAGGGACTCGATCGAGTGGGAGGAGCACAAGAGGAGCCAACTCGACCGGTCACTCGACCGAGCACCAGGTCGAGTTTGTCGAGCCGCCTGGCTATTTTGTCTTTTAGCGTTTTTAGGACTTCCACTACTTTTCCTATATAAGGGCTTGTACCTGCAGCCACCAAAAGAGTCCAGCTTTTTAGAGAGTCAAAAACCTAGTTTTTATCTTTTTTAGAATTATTCCTTTTGCACTTTTATTTTCTTAGATCTTGTACTTCTTTTAAAAAAAGAAAAAGACTAAATTCTTCAATATTGTTGTATTCATAACTTTCTTAATATTGAGAATTTGAGTTTGGTTCTTTCTTCAATATTATAGATCTTTGATTTATCTTTCTAATGATGCAAGTTTCAGTATTTTCTGGGTTTATGACTTTGTTGTTCATCATGTATTTTTGTGAGTAGTTGCTTAGGATCTTGAGGATGGGTTAGGTTGGTTTGTGTTTGAGGTTTGTTTGATTTGGTCAAGCTTGATTGTTGTAGATCTCTTCTAGGCTAGATGTTCTTAATGCTGATCCTATATCTGAGAGGGTAGGATCTGATTTCAAGCCTCTTAGCATCACACCAATGTATAAGGAGCATATATAAGGCTAGATCTAGAGACTATCATTAGGCTTGCTAAGAGATTAGAAGTCTTGTTTGATTTTTGACATATTGCTTAATGCCTGCTTGTGTAGATTCTTTACTTTGTGAGAACAAGTCTAGAGATGCATGAGTTTGATTGTTTCTTGCCATGAGAGTGGATTAAACATGTCTTAGAAATATATGTCTAGAGATTAGCTCAAGTTGTTTGAGATTTGTTGACCAAGTTAGATGACCTCAATCATAGTCCAGCCCATGAATCCCTCCTCAAGACCTTCCTTGTTTATTGATTTCTTAGCTTAAATCCTGTTGTTTGATCGTTGTTTGATTCGTTTTGGTATTGCTCTGTTTTTCTTGTGTTGCTCTGTTTTGCGTATTTGTCCAGCTCGACCCTGCACTCGATCAGCACTCGATCGAGTGCTTGCTCGAGTTCCAACCCAGAACTTGTGTTTATGATTTATGTTTGTCCTGTTTCACTCTAGTTGCATTTCTGTTGCATTCATTTAGTATCCTGTTCATTACTTACCTTGCATTAGTTCAATACTTGCATTATCATAGTTTCTATTTCTGTTTTAGCTTCATAATTGTCATAATCATTCTGTTCCATTTGCATTTAGCTCCTAGTTCTTGTAGTTTTACTTTCTGCACTTTACATTTCATCATAGGATTGTTAGTGACAACCAACCTTTACATCTGGCTTGACTTAGACTCATATGCACATCTTGATTGTTCACAAACACTCAGATTGGATTGACACTTCTTATACTACAACTGCATAAGGAGAATTGAAACACCCTGCCATCCATTCATTCATAAGTCATCATTCCATACATCATTCATCACCACCACAAAAAATATCTGTTTCAATTTGGCACCGTTGCCCATTTGAGTTTGTTTTGTGACATTTAGGATCATTATTAGTCTAAGATTAAGTTCAATTATACACTTGTGAGGTTACTGAACTGGAATCTTCTTTTGCTTGGCTGTCTTGAGTTTCAGGTACCCACTCAACCACCCACTCGACCACCACTCGACCGAGTAGTGATCGAGCACCTGATCGAGTTAGAAGCCGGATACAAATAGCCATCACTTCCCAGTCGACTCGACCACCCACTCGAGCTTGCGCTCGACCGTGTACCTGTTCGAGTCTGTACTCGAGTTTGTTGATGCACACAAGGTCAAAAGGCAAAGACAGTCTTCAAAGGCCTATTGACAACATCCACAGGCTACAAAAGGGTTTGAGACATAAGCAAAGAAGAGGAGCAACAAGATCACCATGATCATAGACCTAGACACATTGGTGCTGGGGATGCACCTAACACACACAACCAAAGAGCTGGTATTGTGCCTCCTGCTGTGGCCAATAATAATTATGAAATCAAGAGTTGATTGATCTCCATGATACAAGCCAACAAATTTCATGGGTTGCCAATGGAGGATCCTCTAGATCACCTTGATGAGTTTGACAGAATATGTGGACTCACAAAAATCAATGGAGTAAGTGAAGATGGCTTCAAGTTAAGGCTATTCCCATTTTCCCTTGGAGACAAAGCTCATCTATGGGAGAAGACTCTTCCTACTGGAGCTATAACCACATGGGATGCATGCAAGAAAGCTTTTCTGGCCAAGTTCTTCTCCAATGCAAGGACTGCTAGGTTGAGGAATGAAATTTCTGGGTTTGCTCAAAGGAATAATGAGAGCTTTTGTGAAGCTTGGGAGAGGTTTAAAGGATTCCAGACTCAGTGTCCTCACCATGGCTTCAGCAATGAGTCCCTTCTAAGCACTTTGTATAGAGGAGTGCTTCCCAAGATAAGAATGCTTCTTGATACAGCTTCAAATGGCAACTTCCTCAACAAGAATGTGGAAGAAGGATGGGAATTGGTTGAGAACCTTGCTCAGTCAGATGGTAATTATAATGAAGATTATGATAGAACCATGAGGATCCCCTCCACTGATCAAGAGGACAAATACAGGCAGGATTTAAAGATGGTCAATGAGAAGCTTGACAGGATTCTCCCAAGCCAGTCAAAAACCATTCACTTCATTGGTGAAGAAGAAGCCCCAGTCCAAGAAGGAGATAGGGAGTTTGCTGAGTTGTGTTATATGCAGAACCAAGGAGGAGGATACAAAGGCTACAACCAAGGTGGAGGGTTCAAGCAGAACAACCTCTCTTATAGGAGCACCAATGTAGCCAACCCTCAAGACCAAGTCTATCCACCTCCTCAGCCTCAACAACAGAACAAGTATGCACCCAAGCAGCAGCAACAAGTGTTCCAACCCCAATTGTGTCCCCCACCAGGGTTTCAGACTAACCAAGGCCAGGAACATGACCTAAGAGTAATGATACAACATTTGTTGATGGGGCACACCAATGGGAAGATTGAGGCAGCAAATAGAATTGCTGAGCTGAACAAGAGGATAGATGATATTTACAGTGAACTTCATGCCAAGTTTGACACACTGACATCCAGGATTATGACTATGGAGAATAAACAAGCTTCTGCCCCAAAGCATGACTATCACAAGGGCAACGCTATTGTGCAAAGTACTGAATTTGCCAATGCTATCAATCTTTGCAGTGGAAGAGTCTTACCACCACGGCTAGGAGCACATCCCAACACTGAGGACAGTGGGATTCAGGAGGGGGAGGGTTTCCAACAAGAAGAGACTCAGAATGAAAACACTGTTGAATTCGACGCACCACTCGACCACTCACTCGACCGAGTAGGTGGTCGAGTACCCGATCGAGCTGCTTCTCAGGAGAAAATCAATCCAGTTACCTCCAAAGAAAAAGAAGTCTGGTTCATTCCTCCTCCTTACAAGCTTCCACTACCTTTCCCAGGAAGATTTAAGAAACAGATGGTTGAAAAATATAAGGCATTGTTTGACAAACAAGTTAGCGAGATTGAGCTTAGGATGCCTCTAATAGATGCCTTTGTGATGATCCCTCCTTACCAAAAATTCTTGAAAGATGCTGTGATGGAAAGGATCAAAGAAGTTCAAGGGATGGTGATTCTCAGCCATGAGTGTAGTGCCATAATCCAAAAGCAAGTGAATCCTCAAAAGCTAAGAGATCCTGTTTCCTTTACTCTACCTTGCTCTATAGGGCCCTTAACCTTCAATAGATGCCTTTGTGATTTGAGAGCTTCAGTAAGCCTAATGTCTCTATCAGTTGCTAAACGCCTAGGGTTTACAAGGTATAAGCCATGCAACATCTCCCTGATCTTAGCTGATAGATCAATAAGATTACCACATGGTGTTTTGGAAGATCTACCAGTTAGAGTTGGAGCAGTGGAAGTCCCAACAGACTTTGTAGTCTTGGAAATAGATGAAGAACCAAAAGATCCTTTGATCTTGGGGAGACCTTTCCTGGCTACAGCAGGAGCAATAATTGATGTGAGACAAGGGAAGATTGATCTCAACTTGGGAGAAGACCTCAAAATGAAATTTGACATTGTAGAGGCTATGAAGAAACCAACAATTGGAGGACAAGTCTTTTGGGTTGAAGAGTTGGACAAATTATCAGGAGAATTGATGGAAGAGCTAGCATAACAATATCACCTTAGAACTGTTTTGACCAAAAGTGGAGAGGAAGGGTTCATTCATAAAGAAACCAAGGCCTATGAAGATATATTGGACTCCTGTGGAGAATCACACCATCCAGAGGTTTTTGAGGGGTTACCAGCATTAAGAGAGGAAGTCTGGTCAGTTCAAACAGCAATTACGGATAGCTCGACCGCCTACTCAAGCATACACTCGACTGAGCACCAACACTACTCGACCGAGTGCACTGCCGAATCCTCCACAGACGACTGGTCTGAACTGAATGCACCAAAAGTAGAGCTAAAACCTCTCCCATCTGGGCTAAGGTACGTCTTTTTAGGTGAGAACTCTACTTATCCTGTGATAGTAAATGCTAATTTGGGTAGGGAAGAGCTTGATTTGCTAGTTGTTGAGCTAAGGAAGTTTAGAAAAGCTATTGGTTATACTTTGGATGACATTAAAGGAATTTCACCTAGTCTCTGCATGCATAGAATCCACCTTGAAAATGAATCCTACTCTAGTATTGAACCTCAAAGAAGGCTTAATCCCAACCTAAAGGAAGTAGTCAAAAAAGAGATTCTAAAATTGCTTGGAGCTGTGTGATCTATCCTATTTCTGATAGTACTTGGGTCTCACCAGTCCACTGTGTCCCTAAAAAAGGAGGAATCATTGTAGTAAAGAATGATCGTGATGAGTTAACTCCCACTAGAACCATAACAGGACATAGAATGTGCATTGACTATAGGAAGCTTAATTCTGCTACTAGGAAAGATCATTTTCCTCTTCCATTTATTGATCAAATGTTGGAAAGATTAGCCAATCATACCCATTACTGTTTCTTGGATGGATATTCTGAATTTTTCCAAATTCCTATTCATCCCAATGATCAAGAGAAGACAACATTCACATGCCCATATGGTACCTTTGCATATAGGAGGATGCCATTTGGATTATGTAATGCTCCAGCTACCTTTCAAAGGTGCATGATGTCAATCTTCTCTGATCTTATTGAGGATGTGGTTGAAGTTTTTATGGATGACTTCTCTGTCTATGGAGATTCCTTTTCTTCTTGTCTTACTAATCTATGCAGGGTTTTAAAGAGATGTGAGGAGACAAATCTAGTCTTGAATTGGGAAAAGTGTCACTTCATGGTTGAAGAAGGGATAGTTCTTGGTCATAAGATTTCAGAGAAGGGTATTGAAGTTGACAAAGCAAAAATTGAAGTCATGGTTCATAACAGTCAAGGACATAAGAAGCTTTCTTGGTCATGCTGGATTTTATAGAAGGTTCATCAAGGATTTCTCAAAGATAGCTAGGCCATTGACAAGGTTGCTTTGCAAGGAGACTGAATTCAACTTTGATGAAGATGCTTGAAGGCTTTCAAGGAGATCAAGGCTGCTTTGATATCAGCTCCAAACTGGGATCTTCTATTTGAGATTATGTGTGATGCTTCAGATTTTGCAGTAGGAGCAGTTCTCGGACAGAAGAAAGATAAGAAGCTGCATGTTATTCACTATGCAAGCAGGACCTTGGATGAAACTCAAGGAAGATATTCAACAACAGAGAAAGAGCTTCTAGCAGTGGTCTTTGCCTTTGAAAAATTCAGAAGTTACTTAGTAGGGTCCAAGGTAATTGTGTACACTGATCATGCTGCTTTGAGGCACATCTACTCAAAGAAGGACACAAAACTAAGGTTGTTGAGATGGATTTTGCTTCTCCAAGAGTTTGACATGAAAATAGTTGATAAGAAAGGGATAGAGAATTGAGTAGCTGATCATTTGTCCAGAATGAGGATAGAGGAGGAGATTCCAATCGATGATTCAATGCCTGAGGAGAAACTGATGCAAATTGGGACAACTCGGTCTCCAACTCGACCGCCTACTCGAGCAAGCACTCGGCCGAGTATGTTTGGGCACTCGATCGAGCAGGATGAGATGGAGGAGCGGATGGCACTTGAAAGTGAAGATCTACTTTGGTATGCTGACATAGTCAATTACAAGGTGTGTGAAGAAGTCCCAGCATATATGGACCCTTATAAGAAGAAAAAGCTCCTCAAGGACATCAATGGGTACTATTGGGATGAACCTTACTTATACAAAAAGGGATCAGATGGGTTGTTTAAGAGGTGCATAGAAGAAAATGAAGTTGAAGGAGTGTTAGGGCATTGTCATGGTTCTACTTATGGAGGCCATTTTGGAACTTTCAAGACAGCCCAGAAAGTCCTACAAGCTGGTTTATGGTGGCCTACATTATTCAAGGACACTCACAAGTTCATCACAAAGTGTGATGCTTGCCAAAGAATGGGAAATATCACAAGAAGGAATGAGATGCCCCAAAACCCAATTCTTGAAGTTGAGATATTTGATGTGTGGGGAATTGATTTCATGGGACCTTTTAATCCTCCTTCAAATGGGAATGTCTACATATTAGTGGCAGTGGACTATGTCTCCAAGTGGGTAGAGGCTATTGCTAGCCCTACTAATGATCACAAAGTGGTAATTAAACTTTTTAAGACCATAATCTTCCCAAGGTATGAAATTCTAAGGGCTGTGATTAGTGATGGAGTAACACACTTCATCAACAAGATCTTTGAAGGAATGCTAAGGAAGTATGGATTTAAACACAAGGTGTCTACAGCCTATCACCCCCAAACAAGTGGGCAAGTTGAAGTGTCAAACAAACAAATCAAGGCCATTCTATCAAGAATAGTAGGAGCAACAAGAAAGGATTGGTCTAGTAAACTTGATGAAACACTTTGGGCCTATAGAACAGCTTTCAAGACACCTATAGGAAGAACCCCATTCCAACTGGTCTATGGCAAGTCTTGCCATCTCCCAGTTGAAGTTGAGTACAAAGCCCTATGGGCAATCAAACTTTTGAACTTGGATCTAGAGACAGCACAAGCTAAGAGAAGCCTTGAATTGCATGAGCTTGAGGAAATCAGATTGGAAGCTTATGAAAACTCCAAAATCTACAAGGAAAGAACTAAAGCCTTCCATGATAAGAAGATTCTCATCAAAGACCTACAGGCTGGAGACCAAGCTTTGCTTTACAATTCAAGACTCAAGTTATTCCCTGGGAAGTTGAAAAGTAGATGGGGAGGCCCTTTTGAGATAAAAGAGATCCTACCATTTGGAGCTGTCACACTTCTCAACAAGGATGGTAGTGAGTTCACAGTCAATGGTCAGAGAGTTAAGAAGTATTTGGGAGAAAAGGAAACACCTGAGAAGTGCACAATGCTTCTCCAGGATGCTCCTCAAGCCTAAAAAGGCATCAAAGGTCAAGCTTAGTGACTTTAAACAAGCTCACTAGGGAGGAAGTCCCTAAGGTATCCCTGTACATAATGATTAGAATTTTGTTATTTTGATATTTGTTTTGGTGTTTTCATGGTCAGGGAAGCAAGGGAGTTTAACTGGAAGAAGAAAAGGACATTCGCGGTCCAGCTCGACCCCCCCCCCCACTCGAGCACGTACTCGACCGAGTCTCGGTCGATTCCCATCGTCGAGCTGCCCCAATCTCCACCTCCAAGTCATCAACAAGACCCCAATTACACTTTTGACAACATGTAAGAGGATGTGGACAGTTTCTTCTCCAATCCTTGAGGTAGCACTATCACCTTCCATTGTAAATACCATTGCATTTGATGTTGTGTTTTGTTTCTGATCTTGAATCCTCTTACAAATTTCTTTCACACAGAGGACTGTGTGATTTAAGTTTGGGGGAGGGTTTGAGATAGCATTTGATGTTGTGTTTTGTTTTCTTATTTCAAATTTTTAGCATAATCATGTTAGTATTTGCATAGCATCTAAGGCATAGAAAACCCCTAAAAATTTGAAAATTTTTGCAAAAATCTTTATAAAAAAAGAGTGTTCATGTAGGTTGCATTACATATTAGGATCTTGTTTAGCATGTTTCATGTAGGATTGTATAATATTTGCATTAGGGATCTATGATGAGCTTTGCCTTGTTAGCTTGTTTTATTCACTAGACTAGGATCAATGCCCAAGTTAATAGTACTTTGATGCTAGTTGAGTGGTTAGAAGCATAAGATTGAACCAAGCCTTGAATTCCTGGATTGCATTTGGTCTAAATTGAAGCATGTTGTGATTTGACACCATTTCCTACTTATAAGAACTTAATATTGACTGTTAAATATCAATGTGTGCATTGCTTTTAAACTCATGGATATCATATACATATTTGGATCATCTTTCTCCTTTTTACCACTCTTGTTGATCCAAGTAGCTGATTGAATCATTAAAATCAGTTTCCAAAACCCTTAACCAACCCTTCTTTCAAGCCATGTTTATTCTTGAGTGTGTGAGGCCTTTTTGGGATTGAGCTTGGTAGAAAGTGTTAGGTTTGAACTGACAAGAATAATGCCTTGTGTAGTTCTAGTTTGCATTTTCCAAACTAGATAGGACTAGGTGATTTCATTGTTGGGTTTAGGATTTGGTTGTTTGAAAAAGAAAGAAAAGAAAAGAGGAAAAAAGAAAGAAAAGGTTAGAGTCTTTAGGAGGGGAATGTGTTTAAGTAAAATCAAAGTCTAGTGAAAGAATGGGAAGTATGATACTGTTTAAAGATGGTTTCAGTCAAAGAAAATAAAGAAAGAAAAAGAAGAGTATAGCAAAATGCTTTTATGTCTTAAGAATAAGAAGAAAAGAAAACCATAACAAATAAGTAAGAATCTCCCATTCCACAAGAAAGATCAAATAAGAAACCTCTCCTAAGACTTTAAAATCAAAAGAGAAAAGGGTGAAAGAGAAGAGAAGAAGTTAAAGGGTAGCACTAGGATCAATTGGGTTTAGATTGATAGGATAAACACTTTGGGTGCCTTTGGATAGACAAGGTTTTGTTCTTGTATGTGTCTAAGTGTTCTTACCTTTAGCATTCTTCTAAAGCTCAATCCATTTTTATGAGAGAACTTTGATATTGATAAGCCCCACTCTAAAGAGAGACCATCATTGTCTCTAAACCTTTTACTACCAAGCCAAATGAGTTTAAGCATTGCATATAATTGATTCATGTTCTTGATTAATGAATGTTAAAGGAAATGGTTGATTTGAATGCATGAGGACATCTAAGGCTCAAATCAATAAAGGTTGTGATATGCTTGTCTAAAATCTTTAAGTACAGCTCATTCAACTTGCATCATAGTACTAGTAACTTGGACATTGATTCTAGATGGTC
This sequence comes from Camelina sativa, assembly GCF_030686135.1. Classification (NCBI taxonomy): domain Eukaryota; kingdom Viridiplantae; phylum Streptophyta; class Magnoliopsida; order Brassicales; family Brassicaceae; genus Camelina; species Camelina sativa. Next base: position 11,585,325 of record NC_141885.1, read on the forward strand.
TATTTGCAAGCTTTAGGAGCTGAGATCCCACTTTCAAACCTCACCTACCTTCTTATGTCTTGTTCATTTGCTTTAGGGCAAGTAAAGACTAAGTTTGGGGGTGTTGATGTTCATATATTTTACCCTGTTTTCCCTTAATATATTCACATCTTTTGCTATTCATTTTAACCATTATTGCATAGCTTTAGGACTGTTCTTGCATTAGAGTTTAGTTGCATTGCATTTGCATCTTTTCATGCATAAACAGGTGATTTTGGAGCTTAAGGAGCATGGAAGCAATGCTGAGGAAAAGTGAAGCAATCATGAGGAGAAAGCAAGAGAGCTAAGGCTGAAGAACCAAGGTCCGGAGTCCAACTCGACTGCCCACTCGACCAGACACTCGACCGTGTGCTGAGAGGGACTCGATCGAGTGGGAGGAGCACAAGAGGAGCCAACTCGACTGGTCACTCGACCGAGCACCAGGTCGAGTTGGTCGAGCCGCCTGGCTATTTTGTCTTTTAGCCTTTTTAGGGCTTCCACTACTTTTTCTGTATAAGGGCTTGTACCTGCAGCCACCAAAAGAGTCCAGTTTTTTAGAGAGTCAAAAACCTAGTTTTTAACTTTTTTAGAATTATTCCTTTTGCACTTTTATTTTCTTAGATCTTGTACTTCTTTTAAAAGGAGAAAAAGACTAAATTCTTCAATATTGTTGGTTTCATAACTTTCTTAATATTGAGAATTTGAGTTTGGTTCTTTCTTCAATATTATAGATCTTTGTTTTATCTATCTAATCATGCAAGTTTCATCATTTTCTGGGTTTATGATTTTGATGTTCATCATGTATGCTTGTGAGTAGTTGCTTAGGATCTTGAGGATGGGTTAGGCTGGGTAGTGTTTGAGGTTTGTTTGATTTGGTCAAGCTTGATTGTTGTAGATCTCTTCTAGGCTAGATGTTCTTAATGTTGATCCTATATCTGAGAGGGTAGGATCTGATTTCAAGCCTCTTAGCATCACACCAATGTCTAAGGAGCATAGATAAGGCTAGATCTAGAGACTATCTTTAGGCTTGCTAAGAGATTAGAAGTCTTGTTTGATTTTTGACATATTGCTTAATGCCTACTTGTGTAGATTCTTTACTTTGTGAGAACAAGTCTAGAGATGCATGAGTTTGATTGTTTCTTGCCATGAGAGTGGATTAAACATGTCTTAGAAATATATGTCTAGAGATTAGCTCAAGTTGTTTGAGATTTGTTGACCAAGTTAGATGACCTCAATCATAGTCCAGCCCATGAATCCCTCCTCAAGACCTTCCTTCTTTATTGATTTCTTAGCTTAAATCTTGTTGTTTGATCGTTGTTTGATTCGTTTTGGTATTGCTATGTTTTTCTTGTGTTGCTCTGTTTTGCGTATTTGTCCAGCTCGACCCTGCACTCGATCGAGTGCTTGCTCGAGTTCCAACCCAGAACTTGTGTTTATGATTTATGTTTGTCCTGTTTCACTCTAGTTGCATTTCTGTTGCATTCATTTAGTATCCTGCTCATTACTTACCTTGCATTAGTTCAATACTTGCATTATCATAGTTTCTATTTCTGTTTTAGCTTCATAATTGTCATAATCATTTTGTTCCATTTGCATTTAGCTCCTAGTTCTTGTAGTTTTACTTTCTGCACTTTACATTTCATCATAGGATTGTTAGTGACAACCAACCTTTACATCTGGCTTGACTTAGACTCATATGCACATCTTGATTGTTCACAAACACTCAGATTGGATTGACACCTCTTATACTACAACTGCATAAGGAGAATTGAAACACCCTGCCATCCATTCATTCATAAGTCATCATTCCATACATCATTCATCACCACCACAAAAAATATCTGTTTCAATTTGGCACCGTTGCCCATTTGAGTTTGTTTTGTGACATTTAGGATCATTATTAGTCTAAGATTAAGTTCAATTATACACTTGTGAGGTTACTGAATTGGAATCTTCTTTTGCTTGGCTGTCTTGAGTTTCAGGTACCCACTCAACCACCCACTCGACCACCACTCGACCGAGTACTGATCGAGCACCTGATCGAGTTAGAAGCCGGATACAAATAGCCATCACTTCCCAGTCGACTCGACCACCCACTCGAGCCTGCGCTCGACCGTGTACCTGTTCGAGTCTGTACTCGAGTTTGTTGATGCACACAAGGTCAAAAGGCAAAGACAATCTTCAAAGGCCTATTGACAACATCCACATGCTACAAAAGGGTTTGAGACATAAGCACAGAAGAGTAGTTCAGGACCAAGAACAACAAGTAGTCATGGAGCAACAAGATCAACAAGCTCCAAGGGCAAGGAACATTGGTGTTGGGGATGCACCTAACACACACAACCAAAGAGCTGGTATTGTGCCTCCTGCTGTGGCCAATAATAATTATGAAATCAAGAGATGAAGATTATGATAGAACCATAAGGATCCCCTCCACTGATCAAGAGGACAAATATAAGCAGGATTTAAAGATGGTCAATGAGAAGCTTGACAAGATTCTCTTAAGCCAGTCAAAAACCATTCACTTCATTGGTGAAGAAGAAGCTCCAGTCCAAGAAGGAGATAGGGAGTTTGCTGAGTTGTGTTATATGCAGAACCAAGGAGGAGGATACAAAGGCTACAACCAAGGTGGAGGATTCAAGTAGAACAACCTCTCTTATAGGAGCACTAATGTAGTCAACCCTCAAGACCAAGTCTATCCACCTCCTCAGCCTCAACAACAGAACAACTATGCACCCAAGCAGCAGCAACAAGTGCTCCAGCCCCAATTGTGTCCCCCACCAGGGTTTCAGACTAACCAAGGCCAGGAACAAGACCTAAGAGCAATGATACAACAGCTGTTGATTGGGCAAACCAATGGAAAGATTGAGGAAGCCAAACAGTTTGCTTAGTTGAATCAAAGGTTAACATCACAGTATAATGATCTCAATATGAAGTTTGAAGGTCTGAACTCAAGAGTGAAGTATATGGAGAGCAATATAGCATCTACTTCAGCTCCAAAACCCACCCAACTCCCTGGAAAAGCAGTTCAAAACCCAAGGGAGTTTACTGCCAAAGCCATTCATATCTTTGAAGAAGAAGTCACTGGGGACAGTGAAGTTCAAGTTGGGGAGGATTGGTCATTTCTTGAAGCTCAGAGTGAAGTCTGTGCAAAGCAGTCTGAATCCGGTATTGCACTCGACCGAGTGAGTGTTCGAGTGGTCGATCGAGCTGAAGAGTCAGAAGCTGTCAAGCCTGCTAAGTATGTCCCCCCTGCTTACAAGCCTCCACTACCATTCCCAGGGCGTTTCAAGGCACAAAAGCTTAAGGAACTAAGGGAAATCATTGAGAAAAAAGAAATGTTGGCTTTGCAACAAGAGGAAGAGAAAGCTTTGAAAGAAGAGGTTGTGATTGAGAAACAAGAAGAAGTGATGGCCATACAAGAGATCATCATTGCTTACCAAGAAGAAGAGAGAGGACCTGCCTTGGAACAGTATGATCCATATCCTCTCTATAAGGATTTTTTGCTTGATTTATCAAAGAAGAAGGCTCAAGCTCAAGATGAGAAGGATCTTGAAGACCTTGGAGGAGTTATCATCCCAATTAAGCTTAAAGATCCAGGTCCATTCTATCTGCCTTGCACACTTAGCTATCTTCACTACAACCAGTGTTTATGTGACTTGGGAGCATCTATCAGTGTGATGCCCTATTCTATAGCACAAAAGCTTGGGCACACTGACTTCAAGTCCACTAACCTTCACATTTTCCTAGCTGATGGTTCAAACAGAGATGTGGTTGGCAAGTTGGAGAATATTCCAGTCAAGATAGGAAGAGCAAGGGTTCATACAGATTTTGTGGTATTGGAGATGGACAAGGAACCTGAAGATCCTATCATCCTTGGGAGGCCATTATTAGCCACAGTTGGAGCTGTTCTTGATGTTAAGGAAGGTCTTGTGACCTTGAATATTTCTGAGGGTATAGCTATGAAGTTTAACATCTATAACCCAACCAACCTTCCTACCATTGATGATCAACCTTTTACTATCAAGGACAAAGGTGGTCATGAAGGTTTAAGTGAAGTGGCAACTCCAAAGGACAATCTCTCTCTTCAAGAAGATTATGTGGAAAAGCTTAAGAGGTCAGTTCAAGAGTTGACTGGTATGGTTGAAGATCTCCAAGTCAAGCTAAACAAGAGGTCTTTGAGGAAAGCAAGACCAAAGCTCAAAATCAAGAAGAAATATGGTTTGTGTGTTAAGGGTGAGGTGATCAAGGATCAGACTCACAGTGATCAAGAAGTGCCAGGGAGGATTTCATCACCTCCTTGGTATCTAAACAAAGCCTAAGAAGGCAACCAAAGTCAAGCTTAGTGACTCTAAACAAGCTCACTAGGGAGGAAGTCCCTAAGGTATCCTTTGTAAATATGCTTTATTTTCTTAGTAGTTTTGATGTGTTTTCTTTTATGTTTGTGTTGGACAGGCCTTTCAATGAAAGTGTAGATGGGTATGGAGAGATTTGGACTTGGGGAAGGAGATTCGCAAGCCCACTCGACCAGCCCACGAGAGGTACTCGACCGAGTTGGCAAAGAAGTAAGGCCCACTTGATTCTCATTTTTCTAGAATGCTCGAGTGGAGGAAAGAAAAAGAAGAAAAATTTTGAAATTTCAAACTTTGGTCAAGGAGCTCGACCACGTGCTGGTCGAGTGTGGGATCGAGTGGCAGCAAAAAGCAGGTCAAAGATTCCCATTTCAAATTTGAATGGTATGGACGCTCCACCCTTGTCTCCTTGTCCCCTTAGCTTCTTTAAATAGAGCCTTACACGATCCTATATCTCTCACACTCTCTCATTTGCTCAAAACAACTAAAATCAAGTTTTAAAATCTCTCTCAAAGTTCATCATTTGCTCAAGCTTAGCTCTTTTAAGTTTTTGGGTCACTAACCTATTAACCTTAAGCTTTGAGTCTATTCCCTTCAGTTCTATTCGAAAATGTCTTCAAGGATTACTAGGAAGTCTCACCAAGCGGCTGCAAGCTCCATGGAACGTTGTGATGATCGCCTACAGTCAAGAAGAGAAGCTGGAAGAACCACTCGACGCCCCACTCGAGCATGCACTCGACCGAGTGGTGGTCCGAGTGGTCGATCGAGTCAGATGCCATGTTCAAGAACTCAGTCAGTTGAGGAAGATCCTGAGAGAACCGAAAGTGAAGAAGAAAGGGAGCCAACTCTTAGTGAGTTCATGAGGAGAAACAAGGCCAAGGGGAAGAGGCCAGCAGTTGAGATTGAACAAGAGGAGATTGAAAGTGAAAGTGAGGAAGAAAGTGAAGAAGAAGAGTTAGAGGATGATGGAGAGGCGGAATCTTGTGGATTGACAAAGAGGCAACTTTATGAAGCCTTCATGAGAATGGAGTTCCTGGGAACTAGGTATCCACACAAGGAAACCATGGAGAAGCTAGCCATTGATGAAGATGTGGAGTATCTTTTTGAGAAAAGCAACCTAACCAAGTTCATGGGGCTTTGCATGGAGGGGTATAAAGAAGAAAGTTGTTAGTTTCTAGCCACAGTCAAGCTGCACACATATGCAAGAAAGGATGATGAGTTTGGAGCTGGTCATATTGCTTTCAAAATCAAGGGGAAGAACTATGAGCTTTCATTGAAGAAGATAGCAAATGTGTTTGGTTTTGAAGTTGGTAGTAATAGGAGCTTGATGATACCAAGAGAGGAGCTCTATGCCATTTGGGAAACCATTGGAGACAACATCACCTATTCATCCTCCAAGACCAAGAGTTCAAAGATAAGAAGCCCAGTCCTAAGGTACTTCCACAAGGCCTTAGCAAATACATTCTTTGCTAGGAAGGAGACTGGAAATCTCAATGAGGGTGAGCTCAAGATAATTGACATGGCTCTCAATGGAATCATCCTTGAGGCAAGAAATGGAACCATCATTCTTGGGACCACTGTGGAGACTGACCTTGCAATGGTGCTCATTGACCACATGATATATTTGAGTAGTTGGGTAGGCAAGCTACAAAACAAAGGGTCAAGAGGAGCCTTAGCCATTGGAGGCATCATCACTCCAATACTACAAGCTGCCAAGGTCCCACTTAGATGAGAGAAGGTTTTGCCAAGATGGATTGACTCAAGCTACCTCACCTCTACTCTCATATTGGCCAAGGAAATGCATCAAGGAAATCACATCTTCAACTTTGAGCTTCCAACAGTTGGGAAAAAACAGTTGATCTTACCTAACCAAGAGCTCACCACCATTCAAGAAGGAGCAAACATTGACTTTTGGCCAGCTGATGAGTTCTTGTTTGATGGGATAGTTCAACCTAGAGTTGATGAAACTGGAGATGTACAAATGGCTGATGGGGAGGAGCAATTTTACTTTGAAGATTATGAGCACAACCCAAGGGATAATAGAGGAGTGAGAGAGACTAGCAAGAGGTTGACTCTCCTACAAAAGTGGAGCAAGTGGCATGGGAAGAGGTTTGATAAGCTTAAGAAGAAGGTGACCAATATGGCTAAGTCCATCAAGGGCCTAAAAAAGGAGATTGCTGAGCTGAAGAGTGCAAACTCATCTCCAAGCCATTCAAGCCCTTTGAGGAGGAGTAGCTCAACTAGAGCACTCTCAAGAGTTGCAAACCCTGTGGAACCAGCTAGAGCTTCAATGTACGAGCTAAATCAGAGGAAGAGGAGTTCAAGTAGCCGAGAACAAAAAATTTCGAGGCACTCGACCGGGTCACTCGAGCACCCACTCGACCGAGCACCCCAGATGCACTCGGCCGAGTTCCAGCCCAGATCACCTTACGGTTTCCCACCTCCAGCTGCTTATCCAGGATATCCAGGTTACCCTCCCATCCCACCACAGTACTTCATGGATCCAGCACTCTACCAGCAGTTCTACCAGCAGCAAGGACAGAATTTTGACACTCGCGATCCAGCTCGACCCCCCCACTCGAGCACGTACTCGACCGAGTTCGGGTCGATTCCCATCGTCGAGCTGCCCCAATCTCCACCTCCAAGTCATCAACAAGACCCCAACTACACTTTTGACAGCATGCAAGAGGATGTGGACAGTTTCTTCTCCAATCCTTGAGGTACCACCATCACCTTCCCTTGTTTTTGATCTTGAATCCTCTTACAAATTTCTTTCACACAGAGGACTGTGTGATTTAAGTTTGGGGGAGGGTTTGAGATAGCATTTGATATTGTGTTTTGTTTTCTTATTTCAAATTTTTAGCATCATCATGTTAGTATTTGCATAGCATCTAAGGCATAGAAAAAACCCTAAAAATTTGAAATTTTTTGCAAAAATCTTTATAAAAAAAAGAGTGTTCATGTAGTTTGGATTGCATAATAGCATCTTGTTTAGAATGTTTCATGTAGGATTGTATAATATTTGATTTAGGGATCTATGATGAGTTTTGCCTTGTTAGCTTGTTTTATTCACTAGACTAGGATCAATACCCAAGTTAATAGTACTTTGATGCTAGTTGAGTGGTTAGAAGCATAAGATTGAACCAAGCCTTGAATTCCTGCATTGCATTTGGTCTAAATTGAAGCATGTTGTGATTTGATGTCATTTCCTACTTATAAGAACTTAATATTGACTGTTAAATATCAATGTGTGCATTGCTTTAAACTCATGGATATCATATACATATTTGGATCATCTTTCTCCTTTTTACCACTCTTGTTGATCCAAGTAGCTGACTGAATCATTAAAATCAGTTTCCAAAACCCTTAACCAACCCTTCTTTCAAGCCATGTTTATTCTTGAGTGTGTGAGGCCTTTTTGGGATTGAGCTTGGTAGAAAGTGTTAGTTTTGAACTGACAAGAATAATGCCTTGTGTAGTTCTAGTTTGCATTTTCCAAACTAGATAGGACTAGGTGATTTCATTGTTGGGTTTGGGATTTGGTTGTTTGAAAAAGAAAGAAAAGAAAAGAGGAAAAGAGAAAGAAAAGGTTAGAGTCTTTAGGAGGGGAATGTGTTTAAGTAAAATCAAATTCTAGTGAAAGAATGGGAAGTATGATATTGTTTAAAGATGATTTCAGTCAAAGAAAAGAAAGAAAGAAAAAGAAGAGTATAGCAAAATGCTTTTATGTCTTAAGAATAAGAAGTAAAGAAAACCATAGCAAATAAGTAAGAATCTCCCATTCCACAAGAAAGATCAAATAAGAAACCTCTCCTAAGACTTTAAAATCAAAAGAAAAAAAGGTGAAAGAGAAGAGAAGAAGTTAAAGGGTAGCACTAGGATCAATTGGGTTTAGATTGATAGGATAAACACTTTGGGTGCCTTTGGGTAGACAAGGTTTTGTTCTTGTATGTGTCTAAGTGTTCTTACCTTTAGCATTCTTCTAAAGCTCAATCCATTTTTATGAGAGAACCTTGATATTGATAAGCCCCACTCTAAAGAGAGACCATCATTGTCTCTAAACCTTTTACTACCAAGCCAAATGAGTTTAAGCATGGCATAGAATTGATTCATGTTATTGATTAATGAATGTTAAAGGAAATGGTTGATTTGAATGAATGTGGACATCTAAGGCTCAAATCAGTAAAGGTTGTGATATGCTTGTCTAAAATCTTTAAGTACAGCTCATTCAACTTGCATCATAGTACTAGTAACTTGGGCATTGATCCTAGTCTAGTGAATAAAACAAGCTAACAAGGCAAAACTCATCATAGATCCCTAATGCAAATATTATACAATCCTACATGAAACATGCTAAACAAGATGCTATTATGCAATGCAAACTACATGAACACTCTTTTTTTATAAAGATTTTTGCAAAAAATTTCAAATTTTTAGGGTTTTTTCTATGCCTTAGATGCTATGCAAATACTAACATGATGATGCTAAAAATTTGAAATAAGAAAACAAAACACAATATCAAATGCTATCTCAAACCGACCTCTTCTCCACAGCCAAAGCGAGCGACGCATACGAAACGACGGCGTTTGTTAAATCTCTGTTTAGTCTTAACTTATCGCACCACTTCACAAAAACACCATCCGAACACGAGGGTTGAGAAGCTAAGAGGTAAGATGAGATTCTTGAAGAGCATAGGGTTCGAACACGACGAAGCAGCTAGAGTTTGTGGGAGAATCCCCGCGATATTTGGATACAGCGTTGAAGATAACTTGAGACCCAAGTAACTTTGTAGCTCTTGAAATTGCTTAACTGTTTTTTCTTTGTAGGGGATTAGAAAATTAAGAAAATTTTGGATTTAAGTCGTGCTAATGGTTTGCGATTTTAACAACCTTTGAGGTTTGATGTTTGAGATTTTACATACATTTAAATGTTCAGAGATTCTAGCCTTTAGAGGTTTTGTATTCTTTTCTTTTGTTTTGGTTGTTTCTTGGTAGGTGATTCATTAACTCCTTTCTTCCTCTTCTTGTCTACCTTTTCATCGTCCGGCCTTGGTGATGGATACACACTCTCACCTCCAGTGCAAAGCCAATAACGTGGACCTCTTTGTGGAACAATCCCTTCAGTGTAATTCTCCTTCCACTTAAACGTTCGGAACCATTCACAAGCACATTAAGCGTCGCAGAGGGAGGGATATTGTTAGCCGGAAAAGGATTCCTCCCTTGCAAGGAAACTTCCGTGGTGAGATTCGCGTATCTCCTAATGGCAACTCTTTCGTAAGTATCGATCTGTTGGAAACGGTAGACATGACTGTGTTCTTATGTTTCTCATGTCTATGACACTGTTCCTATCTAATAATATACGCCATTAACTAGCTCCAAGATTCTAGCTGTGATGCATTGATTTACCAAGAACAAGAAAAATGGTAACTACACATTCTTACGTACCTTCAAAATATCATCCTCCAACTTTTGTATCAGTCTTTGTTGTTCATTAACCTTAGCTGTCAGTTCTTCTCCCTTGGCTTCAGCCTTTTCAAGCAAGGAAGTTTTCTCAGAAAGTTGACAGCAAGAAAGGACAAAGTTGTCCATGAAATGGTTAAGCTCAGCTGTATACAGTTCTGGGTTACTCCGGAAATGATCTACAAATCAGTTTTTCAAATTTTTAAAGAACAATACCTTTTCACTCACCACAAAACCGTTTTCAACAAGACTTGTCTAGTTGGTGTGTAGATAATGTCGACTGTGATAAGTTCTCCTCTTGGAGGACTTGGCAAAGCATTCGACTAAAGGAGGAGGAGAAAAATTGGGCACCTTTAGTTTGGTTCAAAGGTGCAACACCATGTCACGCTTTCAACATGTGGGTCGTCTAGCACTAGGATCAATTGGGTTCAGATTGATAGGATAAACACTTTGGGTGCCTTTGGGTAGACAAGGTTTTGTTCTTGTATGTGACTAAGTGTTCTTACCTTTAGCATTATTCTAAAACTCAATCCATTTTTATGAGTGAACCTTGATATTGATAAGCCCCACTCTAAAGAGAGACCATCATTGTCTCTAAACCTTTTACTACCAAGCCAAATGAGTTTAAGCATTGCATAGAATTGATTCATGTTCTTGATTAATGAATGTTAAAGGAAATGGTTGATTTGAATGCATGTGGACATCTAAGGCTCAAATCAGTAAAAGTTGCGATATGCTTGTCTAAAATCTTTAAGTACAGCTCATTCAACTTGCATCATAGTACTAGTAACCTGGACATTGATTCTAGATGGTCTATTTGCAAGCTTTAGGAGTTGAGATCCCACTTTCAAACCTCACCTACCTTCTTATGTCTTGTTCATTTGCTTTAGGGCAAGCAAAGACTAAGTTTGGGGGTGTTGATGTTCATATATTTTACCCTGTTTTCCCTTAATATATTCACATCTTTTGCATCTTTTGCTATCCATTTTGACCATTATTGCATAGCTTTAGGATTGTTCTTGCATTAGAGTTTAGTTGCATTGCATTTGCATATTCTCATGCATAAACAAGTGATTTTGGAGCTTAAGTAGCATGGAGGCAATGCTGAGGAGAAGTGAAGCAATCATGAGGAGAAAGCAAGAGAGCTAAGGCTGAAGAACCAAGGTCCGGAGTCCAACTCGACTGCCCACTCGACCAGACACTCGACCGTGTGCTGAGAGGGACTCGACCGAGTGGGAGGAGCACAAGAGGAGCCAACTCGACCGGTCACTCGACCGAGCACCAGGTCGAGTTGGTCGAGCCGCCTGGCTATTTTGTCTTTTAGCGTTTTTAGGGCTTCCACTACTTTTTCTATATAAGGGCTTGTACCTGCAGCCACCAAAGAACCCAGCTTTTTAGAGAGTCAAAAACCTAGTTTTTACCTTTTTTGGGAATTATTCCTTTTGCACTTTTATTTTCTTAAGATCTTGTACTTCTTTTAAAAGGAGAAAAAAGACTAAATTCTTCAATATTGTTGGTTTCATAACTTTCAGAATATTGAGAATTTGAGTTTGATTCTTTCTTCAATATTGTAGATCTTTGCTTTATCTATCTAATCATGCAAGTTTCATCATTTTCTGGGTTTATGATTTTGATGTTCATCGTGTATGCTTGTGAGTAGTTGCTTAGGATCTTGAGGATAGGTTAGGTTGGGTTGTGTTTGAGGTTTGTTTGATTTGGTCAAGCTTGATTGTTGTAGATCTCTTCTAGGCTAGATGTTCTTAATGCTGATCCTATATCTGAGAGGGTAGGATCTGATTTCAAGCCTCTTAGCATCACACCCATGTCTAAGGAGCATAGATAAGGCTAGATCTAGAGACTATCATTAGGCTTGCTAAGAGATTAGAAGTCTTGTTTGATTTTTGACATATTGCTTAATGCCTGCTTGTGTAGATTCTTTACTTTGTGAGAACAAGTCTAGAGATGCATGAGTTTGATTGTTTCTTGCCATGAGAGTGGATTAAACATGTCTTAGAAATATATGTCTAGAGATTAGCTCAAGTTGTTTGAGATTTGTTGACCAAGTTAGATGACCTCAATCATTAGTCCAGCCCATGAATCCCTCCTCAAGACCTTTCTTGTTTATTGATTTCTTAGCTTAAATCCTGTTGTTTGATTCGTTTTGGTATTGCTCTGTTTTTCTTGTGTTGCTCTGTTTTGCGTATTTGTCCAGCTCGACCCTGCACTCGATCTACACTCGATCGAGTGCTTGCTCGTGTTCCAACCCAGAACTTGTGTTTATGATTTATGTTTGTCCTGTTTCACTCTAGTTGCATTTCTGTTGCATTCATTTAGTATCATGTTCATTACTTACCTTGCATTAGTTCAATACTTGCATTATCATAGTTTCTATTTCTGTTTTAGCTTCATAATTGTCATAATCATTATGTTCCATTTGCATTTAGCTCCTAGTTCTTGTAGTTTTACTTTCTGCACTTTACATTTCATCATAGGATTGTTAGTGACAAACAACCTTTACATCTGGCTTGACTTAGACTCATATGCACATCTTGATTGTTCACAAACACTAAGTTTGGATTGACACCTCTTATACTACAACTGCATAAGGGGAATTGAAACACCCTGTCATCCATTCATTCATAAGTCATCATTCCATACATCATTCATCACCACCACAAAAAATATCTGTTTCACAAAGCGGCGAGAAGAAAGAGTAATAGAGTTTTCAATTAGGGTTACAATTTAAGGATTAGGTATATTCTTTATATATATAATAGGTGAAGTTTTTAGGTATACTAATAAATAGTTTAAGAGGGAAACTCCAAAAATTAGTAAATATTTCGGAAATCTTTAGGCGCTTAAAATTCTAATTATTAATAAAAATAAAATCTTTTCCAAAAATTAAAAATCTAGTATATGGTATCTTAAACTACTTTGTTAAATTTAATTAAAATATAATATAATTATTTAATCATAAATTCAAACTGCTTTAAAATAACAACTTTTTGTCATAAATTAATCTGTAACCGTAATATTATATGACCAAACAATTATGAACTTGTTACAATTTTTTTCTTCTCAATAAAGTATCTAAAAGGTCACAAATGTGTGACAAATAATTTTGTCTCAAATGAACGTCACTATTTGTGACTACATAATTGTAGTGAAACCGTCATACTTGTTACGATTAATAATATTGACACCATTTAGTAACTAATAGTGACAATTTTCAGTGACGACTTAATTCGTAATAATATTGTGACGAAATAATTACGAATTTATGACTAAGAAAACATATGACAACATAGTATCTAAAAAGTCACAAATTTATGACAAAAACAATTCGTCTCAATCTAACGTCACAATGTCCCATTTTTCTTGTAGTGGTGGGACACAAATGGGTTTTGTAAGGAAGAGAAATGAGAATAATTAAATTGTGAGATGTAAGGCACGGCTTGTGGAGACATACTCCCCTGTGATGGATGCAACGACTTTTAGATTTTTAATAAGTCTGGCTATAAGAGAAAAACTTGATTTGCGGCTAATGGATGTAGTGACCGCATATTTATATGGTCCACTGGATAATGAAATTTATATGAGATTACCAGAGGGTATTGAGCTCAAAGATAAGAAAGGTTCTCGAGAACAATACTGCATAAGGCTAAACAAATCCCTTTATGGACTGAAACAAAGTGGGCGAATGTGGTACAATAGACTAAGTGAGTACCTAGCTAAAGAAGGCTATAAGAATAATCCCATCAGTCCATGTATTTTTATAAAGAAGTTTGCAAACAAAGGGTTTGTAATCATAGCAGTATATGTGGATGATTTGAATATCCTAGGAACCTGTGGGGAAATCGCCCAAACAGTTGAATATCTAAAGAAAGAGTTTGAAATGAAAGACCTAGGTAAAACTAAGTTCTGTTTGGGATTGCAGCTTGAGTACATAGATAATGGAATCCTTGTGCATCAAATGGCATATACTGAAAATGTACTCAAGAGGTTTAATATGGACCAAGCTCACCCATTGCCTAGCCCAATGGTTGTGAGAAGTTTAAATTTGGATAGTGATCCATTTGGTCCAAAGAAGGACGATGAAGAGATTCTCGGTCCTGAAGTGTCATACCTCAGTGTTATAGGAGCGTTAATGTTCTTGGCTAGCCACACTAGACCAGACATTTGTTTTGCCATGAACCTCCTAGCAAGATTTAGTTCTTGTCCGACCCAAAGGCATTGGAACGTTGGTTTTGCTGATGCAGGTTATTTATCGGATCCACATAATGCTAGATCTCAAACCGGTTATGTGTTTATGCACAATGGTACAGCAATTTCATGGCGTTCTATGAAGCAGACCAATGCGGCCACTTCATTTAATCATGCAGAGATTTTGGCTATGCATGAAGCCATTCGTGAGTGTGTTTGGTTGAGATCGATGATTCAACATATCAGGACAGATTGTGGCATGCCCGACGACAAGGAACCGACCATCCTGTATGAGGACAATACAGCTTGCATCGCACAGCTCAAGGAAGGACATATCAAGGGAGATCGGACGAAGCACATTTTACCGAAGTTCTTCTTCACACATGAACTACAAAAGGCAGGAGAAGTTCAAGTGGTACAAGTTCCGTCTTGCGACCATTCAGCCGGTCTCTTCACCAAGTCATTACCGACATCAACATTCAAGAAGCTCATGCACCAGATTGGGATGCGGAGACTTTAGGACTTTTAGTGATGCTTGGAACAGGGGGAGTAATATGTGATGCACTCTTTTTCCTTCACCATGGTTTTGTCTCAATGGGTTTTCCTGGTAAGGTTTTAATGAGGCAGCGTCCCCAAGGGGGAGTGTTGTAAATCACTTAGGATGGATCTCCATAACCATCCCATATATTATCTAAGTCCATAAGGCTCATCGGCCATCTTCTCTTAGTCTTAGTTGGTTTTGTACTTAGGGTTATCTATCCCTATATATATATAACACTTTCGATTGAATCAATAATAAGAAGAAGATAATACAAACACTAGTTTCTCTACTTTCACAACAAATTCAACTTTTAACAGAAAAATGATCATACTTCAAATTTTTGAATTTATTAATTAATTTTAGAATGAATGTAAAACATAGATTTCAAAATAATATGTCATAATTGTAGAATACAAATAGTATAAACTGTAATACAATTTAAATTTCAATAAAACAAACATCAATAATATAATAGTATTTAAACTAGTAAAGGGTTTTAAAATTGTTCATAATTTAGAAAAGGATAAGCTGATCATTTAAAATTAACTTTATGGTTAATAAATATAAATAAAATAATTCCTAATTCCTAATGATTTTTAACCAAAAATGTAATATCCGCAAACCAAATAATGTGATTTGGGGGTGGGTGTCGATCGACACCAGGGGGAGTGTCGATCGACACCAGCAATTTTGGGTTCGACCATATTGTTTTAAATCGTCGATTTGGTTTGGGTTGGTTCAATTAAGTCCCTAACCGACATATTAAAAGGAGAGGGTCGACTTGAGGGTTTAGAAAACTTGTTTTGTCGCCGTTTGAGAGTGGAAAAGAGAGAAAAGAGAGAGCTTGTGAGTTTGGAGGTTTTTGGGGTTTTTCTTGACTGTTTTGGTAAGATCTGCTGTCGGGGAAGGGAGTATTGTTGCTGGGAACGAAGGAGAAGCTTCTTAAGGTATTAGATTCATCGTTTTTGAGCGAGATCTTCCTGCAAAAGAGGTGAGTGCATGACCATGGCTGATCTAAGCCTGAGATCTCTTTTGTTTTCCTTGTTCTATGTTGTTTGTGGTGTTTTTCTTGCTTGGGTTGGTTGTTTTATGGTTTTCATAGGTTCCTGAAGCTTTTGAGTGAGTTTAGGACGGATTGGAGATGGTTAGAAACGGAGGTTCGACGTTTGGTTTCGAGCAGATCGCGTCTGTGGAGTCAGTGTCAATTGACACCAATATGGCATCGGTCGACACCAAGGAGTAGCGTCGATCGACACCAATATGGCATCGGTCGACACCATTAGTCAGTGTCGGTCGACACCATCAGTTAGTGTCGGTCGACACCAGTTTTATCCGACACTTGTTTTCCTGGTTTGATGTGCATGTTTGTGTTGTTTTTGTGGCTTAACATTGAAATCTCAGTTGCTTGTGTGTATAACCCAGTAGATGGGAGGATCGTCTTACTGAGTGTTTATGACAATACTCATGCATCTCAATTTATGTTTGTGGTGCAGGTAAAGGCAAAGTGTGATCGTGGAATCAAGACGATTGCCTCACTGACAGTTGGGCGATTGCCGGTATGACCTAGAGTTAAAATTCTGGTTCAACTCTAGGACGTGACTGTCATATTCTTATTGAGCCTAATTACCATGTTTTTGTTCTCAGTTTAAGTTTAAACTTTCCTCAAAATTTATTTTCTACTTTATAATGCACTAGTTATAAAAACACTATTTTATTTTTTAATATAATTTAACATTACATTCAAAACAAAAAAATGATGAGGTCAGCAGCATCAAACATTGATATAAGTTGTCCTGGTAAGAATTCACTCGGACCATTTCACATAAAAGTATAAGGAGAATGGTTGAGCCAAACTATGATTTAAAAATGGTCAATAGAGTTTAGCCATACTCGAAATCAAACCACCAAAATTACTCCTAGGAGAGAATTCTGCGTAAATTTAACTTGGGTTTCGAAACTGACCAAAACAATCCATCACATTAAGGAAAGTGATCAAGAGAAATTAATCTTATTTCGGACAGAAATAAGAAATGATGTAGAACCACTCATATGGCCCAACCATAAGAAGAGATATATAAGCCTTTCCAAACGAGATCAATTCCAGAACCGACTTGTTTCGTAACCTTGATCCATCAAGAAATCCAACCCAATGGAGAGCCACCTATCGATGGATCCGACCTGACCTCAACTTCACTCATATTCTCGTAAATTATATCAGAGCCATTTAAGAATACAAGTTAGGCGGGTATCAAAGCAATATATGAAGTTGTTTTTTGATATGGATGTCATAAATATCGTCAAGAATGAAGTCTTTTTGGTGTTACTACTGTTTGATGACTGGTCTAAGAAATTCATGGCCATATTGCATCTAACAAACACTACAGCAATTGGACGTAGCCTGCGTAAGGAGAATCTCCTAATTAATTTCATGAATAGCCACATTGATATTAATTAATAATCGAATTTTACTAAACTTTTTGATCGTACGTCCTCGTGCATGATCGATCTATAATACAAGCAATTTTTGTTTACTATCAAGCAGTTTTTACATTTTTAAATATTTTTCAAGACTTCATGTATACATGTATTTAACAAGAATACGCAAAAGTTTTTATAATTATAATTAAGATTTCTAAGATCACGACAGTGGGATATACGGTATGATAAATTCTTCACATAATTTTTATTATGTCTTAAAGATATGGAAACTTTTGTTTTGTTAGTCCGTGGAAACGAAGATAGATTAATTGTATGTCATTTCTCATTAATACTATTATCTAATTTTTTTTTCTAAAAAACCACACTTGAATAATTTTTGAATAATTTTTCAAAGCATATTACTAAAATATATTATTTTTTTCAAAAATACCACAAATTGGACTAAAATTTAATATTAAAATATAATTTCTAAATCCTAAACACTAAACTCTACCCTTAAAAACTATATCCGAAAGCAAAATTTGTCAATCCAAACCTCAAAATAACAAATACGTTATCCTTAAAAATCAATTTTTGTGTTTGTGGAAAAAAACTTTTGTGATATTTTTAGGAAAAATAAAAATAAAGAGTGATAAAATGAAAACTAAAATATTGGTATTTTGAAGAATTCCTCTTAATAGTATCCTTTAGGTAGCTAAAAAAGAAAAAAAAATGGATAACTGATGTTTATCTGAAATATTATTCTAACTGATGTTGGAGGAAGACCAAAATTTTTTGCAATTCCCATTTGTCATAATGAGACTCAAAGTTTTATTAATTAATATGTAAATCAAATGTATATTAGTGAAAGAATACAAATCATCAACAATAGATATACATTAGATATAATTTTTTTTATTTCAAATTTGGTATTTTCCCCTGAGGTGATCGCATGTCTCGGATCTTCTTTTCTTTTGAAAGTATTCCTGCTAACCTTCATGAGCAAAAAAAAATATATATTTATATACATACGAGTGGATATATAAAGCTAACAAATGCAATAATGATGAACGTACTTTATAAGAGCCTTTTCATTGGTCATTTGATAAGCATTTTCGTTACAACCCGAGTCTAGATTGACTCTTGAAACAGGTTTCTTTAGTAGTTCATCTCCTATCTTGGCGAGATTGTCCAAATTCTCGATGGTTGCGATATCAACAGAAGCAGCATCCCCAGTTAATGTGTCATCCTATATATAATTGAAACGCATAACTATATCTTAGAAGTTATATGACGACAGAAAGAAAAAAGTTTAGTGAGTTGATTTTGATACCAGGATGCGAATATAGTTGGCTCCAGAATGAAGAGCTCGAAAAACACAAGAGAGATGAAAATCAACCATATCAGAGCTAGCGTGCGTGAAAACATCAATGAGAGGTGTAGAGTTGTCGTGTGTTAACCAACTCAGCATTCCCCAACCAGCTGCTTCTTTTGCATTGAATTTTTCTTCGGCTTTACGGTTTCCGGTTCCAAGCGAAAGCACAAGAAACCTTCCGTAATCATTTGGCCTTAATGGGAAAAAATCACTGCTCCCTCTTGTAATCTCCTTTGTTACCTCCCCAATGGCCACCAAAGCCTATATACGTACGTACGTAACAAATAACAATTATGTGATATATTATTCGAGGCCCCCTCTATATTTTATGTTGATATATATCAAATACTAATTGATAAAAAAAACCCTACTACGACTGTGCAACAATAATATATAATCTATGGTACGTATATTACCGGGTTATTAGCTGCAACTCCGCCATCAATAAGATTGTATTCTTTAATGTTTCCGGTTGAATCCTGAGTTGTGAAGAAATGGGCTGGCAAGTATGTAGGGGCTGCTGAAGTTGAGATGGCAATGTCGGCAAGGGTTGCGTTCTTGAGTGGATTGGTTTTCACCTATGAGATACATATATAGTTACGTATATTATAACAAAGTTTTGTAAATTTGGTATACCATAACTTCACAAAAAACAAAAGAACCTAAACAAACCTCGTAACTACTGAATATAGTAGGTTGAAGATGTTTGATATCGAACGTTGGAATGACGACGTTGGTAAGTGTTTGGTGCAACCTTGTATCACCCAACTTCGCATGGATAAGCTGATGAAGGTATTCACCGTCATATTTAGGACCACTCAAGGACTTGACGAGGTTTTTGGCGGCCGATAATGGGAAATGATCTTGAGGGAAGATCTTTGGACAGTTCTCAAGATAGAATTCTTTAATTTCAAAGGCTGCAAACAAGGGTCGGCCTTCCTTGTTAGGAGCGGTGAGCATGGCTGTCACTAGACCACCTGTGCTTGTTCCTGCCATTACATCAAAGTAGTCTGCAAGCCTGGCTTCTTGTCCATCCAATTTCTGTGCATCCAAATATGTTAAAAATTTACACACAAAAAATAATATTATATAGATATGATACATAGTTAGGTAGCAGTTAGCACATGTATATATATCTGAAGTTCGGACTCGAGAAAACCAAGGATAACGGCAGGGATGATCCCTCGAATTCCACCACCGTCGATGCTGAGGATTGTGACTAAGTTTCCATACGTCGGGGGTTGAATAGGTGACTTCGGACTCTCCATTTATGTATATCTTATAGAAAAAGAAAGCAACGTATCGTTGCTTGACGGGATACGACTTTGATTGTGAGATATTATGAGGTTTTAGTAAACTCTTATGTATTTATAGACATAGTGGCTGCTATTTCAAAGTTTAAGTTCTTAGGATATGCATTCGTCAAATTAACTTTGTAGCTTCATCCCTCTGTGTTGTAACTCCAATCTTATTGGTTCTTGATTTCTTGCTTTGTCGACAATAATATGGACTTTCGTAAGCCTCTTTTCTTCCTCCACCTTAGTTATGACCACGTCAACCATTTGATAATCAAACTTCTTTTCTTCTTTTTTAATTAATTAAAGAGAATAAATAAGTGACATGTGTAAGATGAAATTTGTTTACCAAGAGCTCATGCATGAGTTATTATATAAGAATTTTTCTCATATTTTGTTCTTTTTATTATTATTATTTTAACGGTATGTTTAATTTCTATAGTTGAAAAATGGAAATGATCTTATATTAGTGTTTTCGTTATTCCGTATCACTTGAATACACTTGTCATATAAAATATGTTGTTTACACAGTGCAATGGTTGGTGGCTGCAACTCTCCACGCGCTAATCCAATATACAATATGTCTCAAATTCTATGTCAAAAATACTAAAGCTTCCTTAAAACCTACGTTAGGAGCTAAATCCAGCATTTTAAACGTGTCAAAAACTCAGGAGTCAGCAATAAACATCATCAAAATGCAATATAGTGGATCTGTGGATGGGATAGTGGAGCGTACGTGTATGCTCGACGAAACTCTTGTAGTTACTTTTTAGACTATGTATGTATACCTTGATTTCTACTACTTTTTCTTTTGTTTTCTTGATTTCTATTACATGATGTAAATATAATGTTCTGTAACGATTCAGGATCTACGTACCAAGCTAAATATAATTTGTACAAGGTTTGGAGTGACATGTATTTCTCATGCTGTATTATGCATACTAAGTGTAATTTTTGATATATACATTTACTAGGGAATGAAGACGGCTGAGTCACGAAAGTTTCGATAAGATCAACGAAGCGACAATTAGAAGACTACAAGATATATCTTTGTATGGTAATACGGTAATACTAGAAGTCTTTAAGGTTTTAGCAGCCAGTCAACAATACATTCTCATTTTTCCAACTTTCCTACATATTGACCCAATGAACTAGATATACTGCATCTTACATGACTACTTGTATGTATATACGATAATAATATCGTAAAAGAAGGAAAAAGCTCATGAAAAGAAAAACACAAGGAAGTTTCTTTTAAGAATGATGTATGAATTTGTTAAAAAAAGTCAGATAAAGAAGCACCAACATATTAAAAATATGGGAAAATATGATCGGTAAAATAATATTTGTTGAATTCACCACCGTTATAGTGTCTCAACTCTCAACTAAAATATGACCCATGAATACCGTTGAAATTTCTTTTATATATTTTGTAATTTTTATTTGAAACATCTCGTGATTATTTTATTTATTTTTAAAGTTTTTTTGGATGGAACACTATGCCATGAAATATATGTTGAATAAGAATTATAAAAATAACATCTATTTTATTTTGTAAAATATATTCTAATAGATCTAGATTTTTAATCATGGTATACCGCAAATTAAGTTGTGTGATAAAAAAATAATTTTTATTTATTAGTTTTATTTGATTTGTTTAGTGTTTAAAATTATAGATTATATTTTGATTGTTAATTCTATGACTTAAACCATAGTATACCGCATATTAATTTTAGGACTAAATATGTAGCGTATGTTTGTCAAAATCATCTTGACCGAGAGAACCTACCAAACAACATTATTCCAAACTTTAATTTAATCCAAAAAAATATATTTCTTGAAATTTCAACCTTTGCTCTAGCAAAAAGTCATATTTCTTGGAATTCTTTCATATTATAGTGACATATTATTTATATGTGCTATAACAAATCAAATTAGAGTGTTCATAAATTTTAACTTTTTGATCTATCATATATTTATGATATTTTTTAAAATATCAAATTAAACTATTTTAAAATATTTCAAATTAAATTATTTTAAAAGTTTAGTATAGTATATAAAATTATACAATTTAACAAAAGAAATATATGAAATTAAATTTAAATATTCAAATTTTGACCCGTTACTCTGTCAAAATTTTAGTTGAATGGATATTTTTTAAAGAATAATATTACTAAAGCTTGAATATTTTATAGATTGAAAAACTTTTTTTTGGGTATGAATATGGTGTATTTCAGTGAATGGAAATGTCAATGATTTATACTAAAATTTTGGAAGGCTATTAGCTAAGATCTTATTTTGTTTGCTTAATCAGAAATCACGCTTAAGAGTGATTAATTTCCAAGATTTTATTATATTTCTTTTCTTTAATTGCGTAACAGTATATATGGCATATGAGTATATGATTGTTAAAAATTTTATTTCTTTAAGTTGTATTATTCTTTGGGATATTCTCTTTAAGTGTATCTGGGTATAACTAAGGAAGCTAATCTATATAACCTATTTTGTAACCTACTAATGAATCAAATAATAAATATAACTTTATAATCTATAACTATTATATAGTCTACCAAAAATAAGTTGTGTACTTCCAAAATATTAAATAGGGGATGGATTAGATGACTTAATTAGCTACAAATAAAGTAATTACGCTTGGTCTCGCTGAAATTTCACCAATCATAATAAAATAGAAAATACAATTATTACTATTCTTTTTTCTTACATCAAAATTTTTACTATTCTCATTTTGGTCCAAAATTTAAGGAAAAGAAGTTCATATTTAATTTACAAATAATAAGAATAAATAGTTACCATAGATACTCTTTTCAGCTCTTTAAAAAAAAAACAAATCCATTCCTTTACTTTAATTTATATCAATCATATTTATGGTGCTTTTTTTTGTAGTGTATGCGTGTATAAGTCATATATATCAGGTTTACCTTTGTATACAGAATTGTACATATTGTATATTCTTACACAATTCACTAAATCTCTTTTGGTTCCATTCTATATTTTAAGTATCCCGTTCATTTCGAAAATATTATTTTTTTAATTTTTTGATATTTCTTTTGTATATAATAAACCATCTTTTTACTATATTATTAAATCAGCATAATTATTTTATTTAATCAATAATATATAACTATATTTATTGCGACATTGTATCGTGATTGAATATCTTTTCTATAGTAATTTTCACTTGTTATATAGTATTTCCAATTTTATAGTACATATGATGTAATGCACCACATTATTGTATATTTATAATTGGTGGTCTGTCATCTTAATATTAATTTACTAGTTTTTTTGTATATTTCATCGAACGGAAAGTAAGTACAAATTGTAAAATATCAGACCAAACAATTGACCAAGTGAATACATAACCCTGGGTTAGCTAACAATATTCAATAAATAAAAAAATTTCTTCCCCTCATCAGTGAAGAAAATGAGAATATTAAACATGAGTAATTTGCTTTGAACAATGTAAAGAAGAAGGAAAAAATGTCCAATGGATCAATTCTTTAACTATTCTTTACGGACATTAATTCACTAAAGTTTTATGTTAAATACTCGAACAAAATTTTCAAAAATTCAACGTTAAATTAAAAAGAAATAAAAAAAATGTATAAGTTCTTAATTTCTTTAGATTTTATGGTATACTAGAATTTGTACCCGCGCACGCATGAGATTTTACTTTAAAATATTTTCTATCAATATAAATTCTTGAGCTCAAATATAATCATTCAAACTTTTGAGTATAAATCTATATAAACACTAATCTTACTTTACTAAATGATATACAACATATTTTGACCTAATTATAAATATCATTTAAATATATCGATATCACACATTAAATGCAAATATACAAAGTTTCATGAACAGGTTTAGTGTTATGTCGCCACAACAGGGTTGTCCAAGTGTATGACCTGCCATAATAAAATTTCCGACCAAGTCAAGAATGCTTATATGGTGAAACGGTTAAACCCGCCAATAAATATCATTCACTAACCCAATTTAAATATTTTTCTAAAACCTCATATGTTATTTTCAGATGTTAATTTTGTGATGCAACCTCAACTTCGTCTTCTCATAAAAACATAGTATACTTTAAATGTATGTTCTTTTAGCCAATGTTTTGCATTAAAAATATTTGATAATATTGATGAAATTTCAAGGTTGTTTTATATTTTATTTTTTTTATCATGTTATAGAATTGTAGCTCCAATTGATAATATGTCTTCTGAAATATGATACACAAATCACATGTCACTTTTTGTAATGGCATACATATCATTTTTTAATATATTTTGTGACCATTGATTTTAGATTAAAACTTTTACCTTGAGTTGAGTAATTAATCTTTAATTTTCTAAGTGAAATTTAATAATAAATCTTTGTAGTATATGTTTCTTAGAAACTAATATTTCACTTCAATTTTATTTTATGTTTATATTTTTAGAAATAAAATTACATAAATTGTTTTTTTTTACTCCACCATGAATTAAAATCTTACTTTCATTCTAAACTCATTAACCCATTCTAATTTTGGGATATGATCATTTTTTTGGTTAAACTTTGAATAATAACATTATTACTAAAACAAATTCATAGTATTATTTTTATTATTTACAATTTATTATTTATTTTACTTAATTCATTTCTATATAGTTATTTTTTATTATTTACTAAAACAAATTTCTATTATTGTTTTTACTTGAAAAAACAATTAATTTTACTTAATTTTTTTATTATTTATTTTTATTATTATTAATTATAAGTAGTAAATATGCAAAGAATGAATATTTAAAATAGTATTTTTTATGCAAAAAAATAGATAATATTACTTAGGTGGATGATTATGTGGAGAAAGGAGAAAAGAGAAAAGTTAACTTTATATATATAGATTTGAAAGACTAGAAATGATAGACTATTTCAGGATGTGAATTCTAACGAGGTTTTAAGGGTGGTGGAGGCAGAGGCCAATGCCTGGCAGCAGGCCTAACTAGAGGTGGATAAAGGAGAAAACGGCTAAAATCAACCCCAACTATTTGTGAAACGTTTATTTATACCTGAATTTTAGTATCCGGCATAAATCAACCTAAATCATCCAAAAATTTAAAAGATTTGGTCAAATTCAGTATATAGTTAACAATGTTAATTAGCCAGTTAACGGCGTTTGAGTCAGACGACACCGTGGCATACATGTGGCAAGACATTTCAATACGGCGTCTTGCAAAATAATGAAAAACTGTTGTAAGCAAGACTCAAACCTGCAGAGCAAAGACTACCAAAATGAATCCCAAACCACTCAGCCATATTGATTTATTATCCTGTAATGCAAAATGGTTTTATATATTCTATTTTATTTTATCTGTTCTTTTTATCTTTCCCTATTTTGTTTCCCATGGGAACGGAGACGACTTGGGAAAAAAAACTATAAAATCCAAAAATCAAATCGGAAAAGAAAACAAAGTTGAACATATCGATTTGATTTGTGTTTTGCCATTAAAGGTATTCGTATCAATTTGAATCATAAATTGGCAAATCATAATCCAAATTAAAAAAAGTCTTCTCTGAATTTGAAGAAGACATGAGGTCCATTGCTTCGACGGAGAGAAACCAACGCTTCTCGTCAGAGTCCACAGAACCCGAGGTTCATCGACGTAGTAAAAGACAGAACATTGTTGGTTAAAGATTGGGAGATCTGCCGAGAGGAGAGACAGAGATGACAAGTCTAAATTTTCGCTTTATAGCTAGATATATTTAATATGTTATCTAATAAAACAATATAAGTTGATGTGTCCGAGTGGTTAGAGTGAAAAAATGAAATAGTTGTCCATCCGAGTTCAAACACTACTAATAGTGATGTTTTCATTATTTTGTACGACTGACTCAGCGTCGTTAACTGGCTAATAAACATTGTTTAAATAGATGTTGAAATTGGCCCAATTTTACATAGTTCAGGTATAAAATTTGAATTTTTAGATGACTTAGATTGATAAAACAAAATAAGTCGATGTGTCTGAGTGGCTAGAGTGAAAAAAACTAAATAGCGGTCCACCCGAGTTCAAAATCTATTAGTAGTGATTTTTTCATTATTTTGCAAACAATATGACATCGTATTGATCTGTCTTGCCACGTGTACGTCATGGTGTAGTCTGACTCAGCACCATTAACTGGCTAATTAACACCGTTTAAATAGATGTCGAAATTTGCCTAATTTTACATAGTTCAGGTATAGAATTTGAATTTTTGGATGATTTAGGTTGATTTATGTCGGGTATTAAAATTCAGGTATAAATAAGCGTTTCACAACTAGTTAGGGTTGATTTTCGCCGTTTATGACCATTATTGTGCTGTGACTAGTGATTTTCAGCTAGGTTAGAGCGGTGGGCTTGATGAACTCGACGGGGCAATCACTAACTGTTTTGTGGATGGCTCATGGAAAGATGGGGACAGATTCTCCATGTTAGGCTGGTATTGTTCCCGAGTGACAAAAAGACTTCAATGGGCGCTACTAATCGTCGGCAAAGTTTGTCTCCCCTTCACGCATAGGTGGAAGTTTTAGTATGGGTTATGCAATAGATGATTGGAGTTGATATTGTTGACGTTGCCTTTCTCACATATTGCTTTGACTTGGTGAAGATGGTATATTTCCTTTTTGAGTGGTCGGCTTTCATTAACTACATGAACGATATTGCGAGTGATAAGGAGGAGTTTGATTCTTTTTCTATTATTTTTGTTTCTTGGCGTGTAAATGTTAAAGTGGATTTCCTGGTACGAAAATTTGGTGTGGAACCTCTTAGTATCACATTTGTAGACAATCTCTCTTTCAGTTCGATAATTTGAGCTGATGTAGTTTTTTTTTTTTTTACCTCAGCTGATGTAGTTAAAGTTGTTGAAAATAAAAAAAAATAAATAAATGTATAAGTTAACGATGAATTAATGTGTGCATGCATGCCCACAATAATTGTATTAATCGATGAAATCAAAGAATAAGTATACTTAATTAATTCTTTTTAAAAAATAAAGTAGTGGTGGTGATAATAATGTTATGGTATGATTCTATTTACATATTAATTATGAGTATATTATTAATATAGAATTTTGGGTAAAACTAGAAATAATACATATAATACAACAATGTCATAATCGTCTTATGGTAAAAATAGCTAGTTATTAATATAGAATAGGGTTAAACTGGAAATAATACATATAATACAACAATATTGCAACCTTTTTCATCTTTAATTTCATCTATATATATATATTAAAATAGAGCTAAATTTTCATGACGTAGTTTACAATATCATAGTCTTATTTTTTGTAACTTTTTCATCTATTTTATAGCAATGAAAATTACATATGAAAAAAGGTAACGACTAAAACAATTCTCCTTCCAATGTAAAAACCACGTCGTTTTAAGGTGAGAAGTACTATTCCGATGTGAAAATTACAGTCGTACACGTGAGACATTTAGAACCCTCGATCTTCGGCCGTTTAAATGTTCAAAATATTTCTTTCAGGTGTGCGAAGAAAAAAAAAAAAAAAAAAAAAATTTAAAAAAGAAAGTAAAAGAGGGAGAAAGCTTTGAAAGCATCAGCAAGAAAGGAGATAAGTTTCCGTTCCACATTCATTATCTTGGTTTCTCGATTTCGCCTCTGCGAAAGCCTAATCATCATCTTCCCAATCTCCCCGTCGATTTGAATTTTGATTCTGTCCGGCTCAAAGATTTACGCCGTCCGTCGCCGACCGCCGCGTTTTCATCCTCCGACGGCGTTTCCCGCTGTTCAACCCCTTCTCGTCTCTGTAAGTGATTCTTTCTAATTTCTTTCTTCTTTCCTATTCTGGATTTGATTTCAGGTGACTATTATGTTGGATTTCTCAAGTATGCGCGTTGTTCCAGTTTCCATAGATGGATTCTGAATAATCTAACAGTTACGATTACTGATTTTTTGAAAGAAGATCTTGGGCTCGGTGATTAGGCTTACTGGATTGTGTGTTCGTTCATATGGAGTATTACGATCTATAGTTAGGTTTAATCTTGTGATCACTGTATATAGTTAGGTTTTGTAACATTTAAAGGCCTAGCTAATTCAGTTTCTAATTTTGGTTTCAGTTTTAGAAGAAGATGATGGGACCTCCGAGAACACCGTTAAGTAAGATTGACAGGGTTAATAATAATCCTTATACTCCTGGTGGTTCCAAAGTTACAGAGGAGAAGATTCTTGTCACTATCCGGATGAGACCACTAAATTCGAGGGAACAAGCCAAATATGATCTCATTGCATTGGAATGTCCCGATGATCAGACCATCGTCTTTAAGAATCCCAACCCTGAGAGGCCTGCAACGAAATACTCGTTTGGTATTCTCATTTGCTTATCTGTCTTTTTCTTCTTTCCATTTTTTTTTTTTGTTATATTAGCTCATTTGCCTTCTTTGTACTTGTAGATAAAGTTTTTGAGCCAACCTGTGCAACACAAGAGGTCTATGAAGGTGGTTCTAGGGACGTTGCACTATCTGCATTAGCAGGAACCAACGGTAAATTGAACAGATATCTCTCAAAATCCCATCATCTAAAGATATCTTTCGTTTTTATTAAGCTTTAGCTATCATCTGGATACGTGAACTCTTGTCTTTATTCGTTGCAGCAACTATTTTTGCTTATGGTCAGACCAGCAGTGGCAAGACGTTTACAATGAGGGGGGTTACTGAAAGTGTTGTTAAGGATATATACGAGCATATAAGAAACGTGAGTGACCAAATTTTGATGGTTCCTAGTTATTGTTTAAGTTACGAGGTGATATGTTATATATGGATCTATTGAAATCTATGCAGACTCAAGAAAGGAGGTTCGTCTTGAAAGTATCTGCCTTGGAGATCTATAACGAGAACGTGGTTGACCTTTTAAATCGTGATTCTGGGTACCTTCGGCTGTTAGATGATCCAGAGGTATGTAAAGGGTCAGAAACGCTAAGTCAAACGCTCAAAGAGGCATATACTGTCTCGGCTAGTATAAGAATGTTGTCTATATTGCAGAAAGGAACCATTGTGGAAAATCTGGTGGAGAAAGTGGTAGAAAGCAGGCAACATTTACAGCATTTAATTCGCACTTGTGAAGGTAATTCTTCCTGTCACCTGTTCAGATGCTCTGTATCTTTTTATGCATTTGATGATGATAGTACTCTAGGTAGATATGTTGAGCAAAGCCTCAGAATTATGTAGACATATCTAAAATATGTCTGATTAATGATATTATGTGATTTTCTATTTGCTGTTACAGATCATCGGCAAGTAGGTGAAACTGCTTTGAACGACCAAAGTTCAAGATCGCATCAGATTATCCGGCTGGTATGATCTATGCTAATGTGATATGCTGCATGATTGAATTAATACTCTAGTTCTCTAATTTCTTAAACACAGACAAGTGGTACCTATTAGACAGTGAAAGTAACCACGTTCCACAATTTCTCATGTTCTGTGCTTTTGATATTCAGACCATCCAGAGCAGTCTCAGGGAAATAGCAGGCTGTGTGCAGTCTTTCATGGCAACTCTGGTAAGTCAATTTTTTATCTTTGGGCTGAAGCTTCACTTGGTATTTAAGACAATTTCATTGGTGCAGAATCTTGTTGATCTTGCTGGAAGCGAACGTGCTTGTCAAACAAACGCAGATGGTCTAAGATTGAAGGAAGGAAGCCATATTAACCGTAGTTTATTGACACTTACTACAGTGATCAGAAAACTGAGGTCAGAAAGCACAATACTTTGAACACTATGGTTGTCTTTGGGCATGTCTAAATTACCTTTTAGCTTGATGAACATTTATACCGGTACGGCATTTTAAGATATTAGCAAAACATTAATACTTTATATTGCTTAAAACCTTGCTTTCCAGTGGCAGCATAGATTGGAAATGCAAAAGTTAAGGTTCTGTATTATTTAATTTTGTTATTTTGGTTGTAGTTCTGGTCGAAGAAGTGATCATGTGCCTTATAGAGACTCAAAGCTGACAAGGATTTTGCAAAATTCACTTGGCGGGAATGCTAGAACAGCAATTATATGTACGATTAGCCCAGCACTGAGCCACGTTGAACAGACCAAAAAGACACTCTCTTTTGCCATGAGTGCGAAGGAAGTCACCAACTGCGCTAAAGTCAACATGGTATGCCACTTAGTTAGATACTTATAGGGGTCTTTCGTTTTGTAGAAACAGGATGATTAAATAAAACTTTGCGTTTGTCAACCTATAGCTTTTCTTTGGCCTTTCATTGCAAACATAGTTTCGTTCGTGTGTAGCAATCATCATCTTATAGAGAACATATGCAATTATCTACAATTAGATTGAAAGAATTCTAGAAACTGAGCAATCTTTGAAGGTTAATCTGACTGTACAGAAAATCTTCTCTTTCCATGAATTAAGATACATATATTTTCAAAGCCTTCTTTTGTCGCTCTACCACTAACATTACTTCTTTTGCTTCAAACTTCTTTGTGTTTGATGAAAAACAAAATGGTGTTGACAGAATATATACCCTTCTGCTGGTACTCATTCTAGGGATGTGATTTTCTGTTGTAGGTTGTCTCAGACAAAAAGTTGCTGAAACATCTGCAGCAAAAAGTAGCCAAACTCGAGTCAGAGTTAAGAAGCCCGGAGTCCAGTTCATCTACCTGCTTAAAGTCTCTGTTAATTGAGAAAGAGATGAAAATCCAACAGGTATGGACCTAGACTTTCAGAACCACATCTACATCTTGAATTATCTCTTCTGCATATTCGAAAATGTGGACCTCACAGACTAAAAACAGGTAAACAATATGGGACGTGAACTTAATTTTTAAACTAATGGCAGATGGAATCCGAAATGAAAGAGCTAAAGCGTCAGAGAGACATTGCGCAATCTGAACTTGATCTAGAAAGAAAAGCAAAGGAACTGAAGGTATGTGCTTTATGAATTAGCTCCAGTGCTTGTGCTCATTCATGTGCTAATATGAGATTCCAATATTTTCTGGGATAAAGTCAACCTTATGCACACATGCTTATATAATTGGTTACAGGGGTCAAATGAGTGTGAAACTATTTCTCAAGTGGCAAGGTGTCTCTCCTACCATACTGAGGAGGAGTCCATTCCAAGTAATTCTGCTCGGAAAAGCCGCAGAACAACTCGTGGTAGGAGAAAGGATAATGTGAGGCAGTCTTTAACTTCAGCAGATCCAACAGCGCTAGTCCAAGAAATTCGTTTGCTTGAAAAGCATCAAAAGAAGTTGGGTGAGGAAGCAAACCAAGCACTGGAGCTAATTCATAAAGAAGTGACATCCCATAAACTGGGTGATCAACAAGCTGCAGAAAAAGTTGCAAAAATGCTGTCAGAAATCCGGGACATGCAGAAGAGCAACCTTATAACCGAGGAAATTGTAGTTGGTGATAAAGCTAACCTGAAGGAAGAAATAACCAGGCTGAATTCTCAAGAAATTGGAGCTTTGGAGAAGAAGCTTGAGACTGTTCAGAACACTATTGACATGCTTGTCTCGTCTTTTCAGACAGATGAACAGACTCCAGATTTCAGGACCCAGATGAAAAAGAAGAGAACTCTTCCCTTCGGCTTAAGTAATAGTCCTAACATACATCATATGATCCGGGCACCATGTTCACCTCTTTCTGGGACAGAAAATAAGGCTCCTGAGAGCAATGTTGTGTCTGCTAATTCAGCCCCATTGTCTTTTGGAGTTACTCCACCAAAGAGGGATGATAACCGTAGTCGAACACCGTCAAGGGAAGGAACGCCTGTATCACGACAAGCAAATTCAGTCGATGTTAAGAGAATGAAGCGCATGTTTAAGAATGCTGCCGAAGAGAATATACAAAACATCAAAGCTTATGTTACTGGATTGAAAGAACGTGTGGCAAAGCTTCAATACCAGAAGCAGCTTCTTGTTTGCCAGGTCAGTTTAAACTTGTGACTTGTGCTCATTCATGTTTTAATTTGTCATATTCGCCTTATGGAAAATTTGTCCAGTGCTTTTAGATGCAGGAAGCAGTAACTTAAAATCTGTCAATGTTAGGTGTTAGAACTGGAGGCAAACGAGACAGGTCCTGCTTCAGAGTCCGATGCAACGGATGAATCTCAGATGGATTGGCCCTTGTGTTTTGAAGAGCAGAGAAAGCAAATCATAATGTTATGGCATCTGTGCCACATCTCAATCATTCACAGGACACAGTTCTACATGTTATTCAAAGGAGATCCAGCTGATCAAATATACATGGAAGTTGAGCTCCGCAGGCTGACATGGCTCGAACAGCACTTGGCCGAGCTTGGGAATGCGAGTCCTGCATTGCTTGGGGATGAACCAGCAAGCTACGTAGCATCGAGGTAGTACAAGTGCTTTCCTATTTCTTCCTTTTCTTTGACTCTATGAGGGTTTTCACAAGCATATGTCTGTCTATGGTGTACAGTGTTAGGGCATTGAAGCAGGAGAGAGAGTATTTGGCGAAACGGGTAAACACAAAGCTAGGAGCAGAGGAAAGGGAGATGCTGTACCTGAAATGGGATGTGCCGCCGGTGGGAAAACAAAGGAGGCATCAGTTCATTAACAAACTCTGGACAGATCCTCACAACATGCACCACGTGAGAGAGAGTGCGGAGATCGTGGCTAAGCTTGTCGGATTCTGTGACTCGGGTGAGAACATACGAAAGGAAATGTTTGAACTCAACTTTGCGTCTCCTTCAGATAAGAAGACATGGATGATGGGATGGAACTTCATATCCAACTTGTTGCATCTCTAGTTGTTGTAGCTGATATATTATCCAACACGGCTACATTTCTCTTTTTGTAAATCGTTCAACTTCAAAGTCTCTTGATGCTAAATAGAGAGGGTTATTCACACGATCTGTGAAACTCTCTTTATAAAATCCTAACACTAGGGATCCATGTTAATCTTCAAATTGTGAAATGTTTTCTGTATCACTCGATATAACGGGCCACTTCAGGTATCGACGTAGCAACACAAAATTTTGCATTCCCGTATATAAATGGCGTTAGTAATTACCACACTTGTGTAACCATTAATCAAGCAAGTCACTCACGTTGACTACTTCTGAAAACACAAACGCAATATAGAACCGCAGGTGTTTGTGTTTCAGACGATTACAGATAGACTAAGAAAGCGGTAAAGAAAGGGATTACCTACAAATAATTTTCACACGAATCGTACAAAGATTTATATATATATATATAACATTACACTATTTACAAACGGCTTCAAAACAAATTAAGGGGGGGGGGGGGGGGGGGGGGGGGGGGGGGGGGGGTGAGTGAGTCTCAAAAGAACGTTTCAGCTATTTTCAGTATTACACTACTCTTTTGTACCATTCCGTGTTCCTAAGATTTTGGACTCAGTGACAGAGTGCTTCACCGTATGCTACCCATTCTTTGAAGCTATCTGCAAAGTCCTCCCGAATCTTTGTTCCCATCGGTTCCTTCCCCTGCCGAAAAATACAGTTTCTCACATAAGCAAAAACAATTTCTAAACCAATCAAAGTGCGGTTGTGAAACTAACATCATCAACACATTCGTGGATGAAACAAAACCAACCAAGTTCATTGTGAGCGAAACCAATAATAGACAAAGAAACGCTAAGTTAAATTTGGAGGCCACTGACCTTACTGCTGCTTGACCCACTTTTACTTGTAGTTGGTGCCGATTGTCCTACATTGATAATATTCTCTGTTGAAGACGTTGTCAAATTCCTTGTAAGTGCTGACGACCTGCCAAAAGTAACATGATTTATCACGACAACCATATTTGACAGCTAAGAGTAAAGTGGATCTTGGTATTATGTATTTGGAAAAACCACAAGTTACTATCGGCTTCTACCTCATAATCAAATTAACTATGAGTTTAGTACTCAATTTGGTCATGCTCTTTCAATTTGGGGTTAAGAGCAGTTGACTGACTTTTTTCTACTGGCTAACAATTTCATGCTCTTGCGTTACAAGCTTTAGTAGTATTTACCACTTCTGTATCTATGCTCTTTAAAGCATGATATTTGTTACCTGTCAAATAGAGCATTCACGCATGAATTTTCTGATGATGAAAGCCACTCAATATCAACAAAATTGGAGACACTAGACATGTCTTCTTCCCCGCCAAAGTAAACTTGGTCGCTACCAAAACGATGAACCTTTTGCGCATCTCCAAAAAGCTGTTTCCTAGGCATAGAAGGAGTACACCTACATAGAAATTATGGCTGGAAAAGTCAGTTTAACCTACTACGGCTCACTGAATAAAATAAATGCGTTAAGGTTAATTCTTTGATTCCATGAAGAGCCAAGACAACAACCTCAGACCACATGAGCTCCCTCCAATTAATAAAAATGATATAAACAATAGATCTTTTCCCAACAAAAGTATAACGCCCACAACATGCATGGACACTTCAAAAGAAATTACAGCATGCCTATCCAAATAGGTTCAACTATCATAACCAAGACAATTCCTAACACTGGAAAAATGTATAATCTTAACTCCACTCAGAATAAGATGTAAGAGTTATAGAAACAAACCTTGATAATGCTACATCATTAGAAACTGGTATATCAGATGATGACTCTGAATGAATATGGCTCACATGCTGTAATGGCGCAGAGAAACCTTTTTGTGGCATTCTTTCATGATTGATACTCATGGCTGACAGCGGAGTGCAGCTTTCATGGAGAAAATTCCCATCTGATAAGCACCTTTTCACAAGAAACCTGAATGCATTATACGATGAGCTCAAATTACTGAAGGAAAATGACAGTCAAGGTATCTCATTTTAAGAGAAAAAAAAAAGACATAAACATCATACGAAACAGATAGCTGTCATTTAAGATTCTATCAGCAGCTAAAAGTTCTAAAATAGCATTTAGCTTAATGCAGTGACCAAACCAATCCTCGTTTCTCATGAATCCATTTTCTCAACTAAGAAAATGGTTTGGTCGTCCCATAAAATTAGGAAAAATTGGGTGTCAGCAAGAAAAATGGAAGCTACATTAGAGAATGAGATTCTATCAAAAGATGTTGAACCTATCCATCTAAAATATCCTGTAGCAGACACCTCGATTAGGTCTACAATATATTAGAAACAATAGGACTCCTTAATCACTGAAGTGTGTCTAAAGGAGCAAATTAAGGATGAGATGTATAAAAAAGCTAGCACCAGATTTATGTTTGCACTGTCAGAAGCTACCTTTCATCTTCCCCTATGCTCATCTCTCCATTTCGTCTATTGGAGAGGGAATTTGACCGGAACTCCCAGATTGTCGGCATTCCCTGTTCAGGCTGAAACGTGCCAAGAAATCTGCATGTAGAAAAGTTACAAACCTGAAAACACTTTCAACACGAATATGTTTCCACAGAAAGAGAGAGAGAGAGAGAGAGAGAGAGAGAGTAACTTACATATTAATGGCGTCTTGTTTATCTGCATCCATATAGGCGTTATTATAATATCGTTGCAGAGTTCTCAAGAACTCCTGTGACTGAGTTGCTGCTCTCCACTGGCCTCTTCTCTCGCTGAAAACCTATTGCCCACAAGAAATTCTAGAAATCAACATTATGCATCCACATAATAATGTTCAATATGTTAACTTAAGACGTTTATTTTGGTCTTGACATTACTTAACCAGGAATCACAGATGATTCTAAATATTATTCACTGATTATGGAAAATAATCAAATAACAAAATTAAGAACCATATCACCCATTGTTTCAAGCAAGAGATATTTTACAAAACTTTATGAACAAGACAAACCAAATCGATGTTTCCGTGAATTTCAGAGTAAAATAAATTAGCATTACCTTGTTGTGGGCTGCGGATCCGCCATACTGATGAGCTAGTGTGTCGCCCATTCTCTCATACAACCCCATTAACGAAATAGCCAAAGGATCATCAAGTTCTATGGCTGGTACATCTCTAATTCCTAATACATGAATCTGCTGCCCAAGAGCAGCCCAACCGTATGCATATTGTGCTACATTTGTTCGGTCAAGGCAATCAATGCAATTGGTCCTAAGAACGCCACTCTGAAGCCTGGGTGGCTTGACATCACATTTTTCATTAGCAATATTCTTACTCCTACTAGATTTCTTCTCAAGGCTATCATGATCCTCATTATCATCATCCGAACTAGTGTGTGGAGATATATCTCCAGTGTCAGCACTGCAATTTTTAAACAGCAGAACTGTATCATTTTCTGCTTACAAAATTATTTTGTAAAATCTATTTTTATTACACCATCTCTGCCAGCCTGTCGTTCATGCTATTACAGTATTACTCATTTAAAATAAATTTTACAAACTAATGATAATCAATGACCATAGCCGAGATATCATCACTAAGAGGAAAATACAATAATTTACATAAAAAAGGTTCATCATAAATTAAATGAAGAAGAGGAAATTGAGCAGACACCACAAAATATAAGTTGGACGACAAAATGATATAAACAAGTGATTGAAGAATTCAAGCTAGAGGACTTACTCAGAAGAAGAAGACAAGCTCATGTAACCCTCGATCTTCATGGCTGGTGTGACTTGATAATAAAATAAACCTGTTAACATCAATGCACAGGCAGCTACTTTGCCGAGGAGTGCCAAGACATTTGTTGTTTTGCTGGAAGAAGGAGATAAAACAGAAAACTGCTTTTTATCTACAAATATATTGAAAGGCTTTCACACGATTCTAGCAGCTG
Source organism: Camelina sativa (assembly GCF_030686135.1). Taxonomy (NCBI): domain Eukaryota; kingdom Viridiplantae; phylum Streptophyta; class Magnoliopsida; order Brassicales; family Brassicaceae; genus Camelina; species Camelina sativa. Next base: position 11,621,716 of record NC_141885.1, read on the forward strand.
GAAGGGTGTATACGACAGATACCTCCGAAAATGTTTGTGCAGGTCCCAGTGGAGAAATCGCAAACGACTTTCCTCAGGTAAATCTTTGTTTATGAAGTCAATTGCATTAACAAATTCTTCTCGGAGGATTGACTCTCTAGGTCTCTTCTCTTTTGTCTATTGAATGTGAAAACGAAGGAACGATGAGGTGTGGATGCATAAGAAAAAATGATGACAGCAAGTGAGATACTAGGTGGATTAGACAACTCACCTTGATCAAGTTCAGAATAATGATAGGGTTTCCATATCGTTCTACAAGGTTATCAAAGTGAAGTCTAGTCGCCTCATAGTTTGGTTCCTTTTTTGACACTGCATTTGATAGAAAGCAGTCAAACAGAGAAGAGAGGAGGGGGAGCAGTGCAGAAATTTTAGTGTCACAAAACTTACAGACTATGTCCGGCTTTAGATTCAGTCGTGATGTCTCTTGTGACCAGAAAAGAGGGATTGAGCCACGATTCTGCACAACAGAACTCACTTGCATAGGGTGGTCTTCAGGAACATCTTCGGACACTATCTGCTCGGTCTCGACATCATTGGCAACATTGCCATTTCTGTTTACTCCTCGCTTCAAGTACCTAATGTGAAGAGATAATTACGAGAGGGTAATAAGATGTATAGTTTACAACTCTTATTGTTGGGTATTGTGCAATGCTCTAGTGAGATATATCCAGATATGACTACCTATGCAGTCTTTATTTGGAAAATTTTACATTTAGTCTCTGGAGGCACGCCTTGCAATGTCAATACATGCTTACCACAGAGCCTAAACTGCCTAACTAGGGAGTGAAAGAAATTGTTTACGGGGCTTCAGGCGTGGTTCCAAACAAGAATATGACACTGGTTTTATCACTTTCTCTGTAATCTTAACCTTCTAAGTTTTTTCGAACACGCCCAGCACAAGTTGTAACAACGTTATTTTTTCTTTGAATATAATTTAACATTACATTCAAAAAAAAAAAAAAAAAAAATTGTTTACCTGGTTCCAGCATTATGACGGGAACGCCTAGCAATAAGAGTGATCTTAAAATTCCGCCCAGATTCAGAAAGAGAGGCCTACATGCAAAATGAGGCATGGTTCTTGAGTATCCAGGTGTTGAAGATCAAGATGCCAGTATACCATAACTACATATAACAGAAGTAACACGACAATAGTGCCATAACTGATATAATATGATAGAAATCTGTATGTGAAACAGAAAGCTTCTGACTAAGCCTTTGGTGCAATAAAAAATGATAAAACAAGATATTACAGGACTCTGGGTATTGGGTGTAAGACAAAAAAGATGACATGCATTTTGAAATTTTCTTCTAGCAGTGAGCTGTCATTAAACATACAATTCTCACCTGCTTAAAGAAACCATAAACCAATGCTACAGTCCACAGGGTATTTTGAAGATGATGTCGGATTCTCCGAGTCAAGAACTCATTCCAGACAAACATTTTCTCATAGAGAATATGTCCGGTCTCGTAATTGCATACATTCTTCTGGTAACTTCTCATTATATTGTAAGAATAGCTGAAAAAGAAGTCTTTAGTAAGGTCCACCATAGACAAGAGTCTCTTGTATCTGGTCATCAACAAATTGGAAACACAACATAAGAAAAGGTGTAAGGGTTAGATGACTTCAGCTCATTAAAACGTTGAAAGGATGGAACGTCTACAGAACTGTGCTTTCTTTTTTGAGGGAACAGAGAGAAGAATAGTGAAGAAAAAAATATGTTTAGACACATTCCAAACATAAACAAACAAAATATAACACAAGAAATCTCAACAACCTGTTTTCATCTCTTGAATTAGAAACGTTGCACTGCAAAGTAGAATTTTGCAACGCAACTATCTCGCTCTTCGATACAGCGTAGACGCTGTGACCAAATATTTCGCCTATTTTTCTTCTTTCAGTTATAAGCAGCATGTAGTATGGTCCCAAGAATCTAATGAAGCCTGAGAGAATATAGTAGTGTGAGAAGAAGCTCAAAAATAAACACAACAATTGATGGACCTGTAAAAAAAAAAACTTGAGAAAAACACACATACCAATGATACCATAACAAAGAGTCACAAGTTTTAGCCCACCCGTAGCCTTGTTCCCTTCGTGTATCCGTTTTAACAACTCATAGCACTCTTTCTTGGTATAAGGAGTCGAATCTTGACTAATGTTAAGCTCAGACGGATCAAGGCGATCGATCTTTAGTACTCTGTAAACCCCATTTCCATCCCAACCAATCATGTAAAAGTTCTGCAAATAGTATCGTCAAAAGAGTCCTTAGAGAGAAGCACATTTTATACGAAGAGACACACACCATAAGACTTAACAAGTCAACACAAATTGAAACTACCGTAGCTCCTGATCCCAAAATTGAAAAAAGTGGAAGTTGTAAATTTACCGATTGAGTCTCGAAGAGTTTGAATTCCTCCTGAATAGAAGCGTAAAGAGAATGTGGTCCAGATGAGCCTAAACCAGCATCTTCAGTTGAAGACATAGCTGGAAAAGAAATATAAAAAAATCCACAATGCTCGTCGACAATTCTTTTTTGACTTTTAACAGATCTCCCCCGAGCCGCTGGCTCAGGGAAATATTATTATCGCCGGAGCATTCACCAGATCAAAAGTTGCGGAATCAAACGTAACCAAATCAAACCTCAACGAAACGAAACACAGCAATAGCCAAAAGTTTCGTATCTCTCAGCTACAAACAAACAACACAGAAGATGCTTCCCTCTCGGAATTGCGTAAAAGCAAAATCCAAGAAATCCCCGAAAATATAAATTAAAAAAAATAAAAATAAAAATAAAAATAGAGAGTGCGATGGCGAAAACTGATCACAGAATCATCATCATCACTCAGGAAGTGGAAACAAATGATGAAAGAACCGGGAAGAATGATCAATTCGTTACGAGAGAGAGAAGCTTTTTTATCTGACGGAGACGAAGAGAGAAAATGGAAAGAGGTGGTTGTTTGATTTTGATTTTGATTTTGATTTTGATTTTCTCCAGACCAGATTGGTAAACCGGGAAGAAGGGTGCTAATGAAAACCACAATTTCTGGTTTTTTTTCATTTATTTATATTGGTTTGATGATCAATTAATTAATTTATTAATATGTACCCTGTTACTTATGTATTTTTCGGTTTATGAATTTTCTCGTGACCTAAAGCGAGCTCAAGCTACAGCTGTATGGACACCAATGGAAGAGCTGCACTTTTGAGTTTTGACAACACAGTTGTTACTATTTTTATTTTATTTTATTTTCCTAAGTTCACGTTTACTTTCTTATTTCACTGAATTACGTTCATCCTTTTTTTTTTTTTTTTTTATCTAAGATGATTTAGTTTTTTCTCATTTAAAGAAAACTAAAATAATATTGTGGGAATTTCTGTTCTTTGATTCACTAGATCTTCCAAAATTTCAGTTTTTAGATATTTGGATCTAAAAAAATATTTTTTGAACTAAACAAATATTGAACCAAAGACATTAAATCAAATGACATTTTTCTTGTACAATTTTGGACGTTTAGATATTTGGTTCCGTTCATGTCTGATTTTCTAGGTTATATGATTTGGAAAGCATAAAAGTACAAAAAAGAAATTTGGTTCAAAAATTTTTTTTTAAGTATTTGTTTTGGATAGTTTATTATATTTCGTGTATTTTGATTATCAGATCTAAAAGTAGCTATTATTTTTAGGTATAAAAATTGTATTTCGGTTACTTTGAATACCCAAAGTATTTTGACTTTGACTCTAGTTCTTTCAGTTCATGAATTTACGAGCTATTCAGATAATCTATAATTTTGGTTTTTTTTGAATTAGTTCGATTAATTCACCCAAGACAATACTAAACCACTATCATCTATATATACATTTTTGCAGACATTTATGAAATAAATTTTGAAGTTCAAATCTATTTACAAACATATCATTGATATTAAATATTGATTTGTTTTTCATCTAATTATTTATTCTGAATTCAAATTTTTGGAAACAAGATTTTCTATCCTAAGAAATTTTCCAAAACAATGGGAATAACTCCTTTTAACATTAAGTATTAAGTTTATAATTAATTTAACTAGATTTGGACTCGTGCTAAAACATGGGTTGAAATACATTTCACTATTTCTAAAATGTTGTATATGTAATTGTTTATAATATTATTTGTAATTGTCTAAAAATGATGCAACTCATGCAAACAAATTTTATTGTAAATATCATTCATGGAAATGTAAATCTATTATGTAAGTCTTATATTGTTAATTTTATATAATTTTAACCCGTGCTAGAGTATATAAATTATTAACCCGTGCTAAAGTATATAAAAATTTAACATGTGCTAGAGTATGTAAGTCTTAAGATTATAATATAAATAAAAGAAATTTATTTAAACGTTGTGATTTATCAATAAAATCTATGGAAAATAAAATTGTAATATTGTGTTTAAAGATCTTTGAAAACAACTTGATATAGAACTAAAATCTTCCGAAAATACAGTTTGAAATATCCATGATTTTATTTGTTACCATTAATATATCAATTATCAGTTTGGAATATATCCCCAATTAAGATTGCACCCAATATTTAGGTGTAACCGATTAATATATGAATTAATCAATAACCTATCTATAACCTATTTGTAACCATTTATTAAAAATATAAAGTTACAAAAAACTATGTTGTGTACTTCTGTTTTATTAAAAAAGAGATTCCCTTAATATTAAGTTTCCAATTTTACAAAACAATATTTTCTTCATACAAACATTTCTTAAACAATCGGTCTAATCAATAAACGAATTGATTTTCAATCTTGGAGGAGGATCCGTGGCCAAGATTTTCGATCTCAACGCATTGATATCCAATTATTTTTCCCGAATATATATGTTCAAAACAAATAAAATTTAAATGCTAAGATATATCATATCCCAAGAATATTGTAAAAATATAACAGATTACACCTCATTTTCCCCAATAAGTTGCTTAATCGAATATTTTTTGCGTGCACATGGTTGTTTAGTCAACCTAAATGATCAGTATATAAATACTCTATACCTAAACTCTGATTATACATCAGCACACAATTACACAAAGCTTACTAGAAAACTTAAACACTCTTTCGTGTTCTAGATATGCCAAAAATCGAAAATTAATAATGATGTCTCCTATTTTCATTAGAAAACTTAAACACTCTTTCGTATACGAATTATGACAAATAAAGATGATGAAATCGATTGACTAAAAATCAAGATGGGCGGAGATGTCGCAATGGACGGGATAAAACAAAGACGGAGAAGATGATAGTTTTGTTTTGTCAGATAAAACAAGAACAATTGTGTTGGTCTAGAAAAAACAAAAAAAAATCCAATATTAGTTTACTTTAAAACAAAAGTCAATTACTTAAGATATATGTATATATATATATATATATATAAGTAATTAGTATACTGAATTAGTATTTTTGTCAAATAGCTATTTTCCCATTTCTGATAAATTACATACACACATCTTGGGTCCATTTGCAAAAACCAAATTTTATTTTAAAAAATGTGGAATTTATGTCAAACAAATAACTGTTAACAAATTTTATTTGCATTTCACAACAAATCTATATATACGAATGTTAACTGATTCTTTATATATTATACATACAAAACTAAATACAAAATTATCATGTATATATATTTAAAAAAATTTAAATAATAAAAATACAACTCTCTGTAAATAAAAAAAAAACAATATATTCCTTCTATAAATCACTATTTATTTAATTGTATGTTATACTATAATATAAAACACTAAACTTCAAACAAAATACTTTCTAATTTCCATACTAACTAAGGGCATCTGCATTGGGAGAACTGTTTAGGGTGTTCTTAGAGTAAAAATATTATTAAAATAATGTAAGATCATTAGTTTAGATCTTTTGTTTAAGAAGTTGGTTATTGGGAGAACATGTTTAAGAACATAAGATTTAAAAATATAATAATCTAAAACATATTAAAATTTTAAAAACTTTAAAAAATAACATTTAAATTGCAAACTTAAAAAACTATACTAAAATTCAAAATACAATACCAAATTTTTATGAAACAAAAAAAACATTAAAGATATAAATAAATAAAAACAAACAAACATATTACTTAATTAAAGCACACAAACATTTTATTTAATTAATACATAGTTTAATGTCCAGATTTATTCCATATATTCTCAATCAAATCCTCTTTTAATTTGTGATGGCTTGTCTATCACGAATTCTTGTATGACCATCACCTAAACCCTCAAGATTTGAAGCCATATTTACTGAAAACGTAAGATCCGGAGTAGATCTGGTTCCATCTTCTTGTTGGAATTCTTGTTCGTCATAGAGTGTGTATGAATCTCGTTCATCTTCGACAATCATATTATGGAGTATGAGACATGCTCTCATAATATATGCAATTTTACCATTCGCCCATAAAAGAGATGGATTTTTAATCATGGCGAATCTAGATTGCAGGACTCCAAATGCACGCTCAACATCTTTTCGTGCACCTTCTCGACGTTCTGCAAACAAACGATGTTTCGGGTGTTGTGGTTGTGGGATGGAATTAACAAATGTCGCCCATTCGGGGTAAATACCATCTGTCAGATTGTAAGCCAAATTATACTCCCTTCCGTTGACATAGTACGTAATTTCGGGAGCTCGACCGTAAATAATATCATTAAATACTAGTGATTGATCAAGAACATTTAAATCGTTACAAGTACCTGGAGCTCCAAAAAATGCGTGTCATATCCAAAGATCTTGTGAAGCTACCGCCTCCAAAACAATTGTTGGTTTACTGGTGCCTCGTGAATACATTCCTTTCCAAGCGGTTGGGCAATTTTCCACTTCCAATGCATACAGTCGATGCTTCCAACCATCCCTGGAAAACCGCGCTGTTCTCCATAAAAGAGTAGCCTTTGAAGATCCTCTGGTGTGGGTCGGCGTAGGTATTCAGTGCCAAACAAGTCAACTATTCCGACGACGAAATGTTCCAAACATTTACGAGCAGTCGATTCACCAAGACGTATATATTCGTCAACCGAGTCTGACCCAGTCCCATATGCTAATAGTCGAATTGCTGCAGTACATTGGTGTAGCGGTGATAAACCATTCCGGAAGGTTGCATCCTTTTTTGGTTGAAAATATGGAACTTCTTCACTAAGACGATTCACAATACGCAAGAACAATGACTTGTTCATTCGGAACCGTCTGCGAAATTGCCTCTCCGCGTAAGTAGGATTATCACTAAAATAATCGTTCCACAAACGTTCGTGCCCTTCTTCCCGTTTTCTATCGATATATGTATGTTTATTCCTTTCGGCTGGAATTTCGTCTTCAGCAGCTTCAAATTGATTATTAAATTGCTCTTAGAAAAATTGGTTAAAACTATCACTATTCGGATCATAATGGTAGTGAAAATTGTTGGAAGAAGATGCCATAAAAGCTATTTATTAATAAGATGAACAAAAGAAAACAATACAAGAGAATAAACTTGCAATTTGTAGATAGAGAGAGAAGAGAATTTTATGTTTTTGGTGAGAAAAGGAAATGTTTTCTTGGTTTGGTTTATGAGAGAAGTGTATGTTTGATTTTGATGAAATAAACTCTTATGCTCTTCTGATATATATAGAGGGTAAAAAACTCTTGTGCAAACAAAGGTCTGTGATACATCAAGTGAACTTTTTTCAAAACGACAAGTTAATTTACGGACAAACACATGTGAACTTTGGTCTTTGTTACAAACAAAAGCATGTGACTCTGTCAATTTTTGTCTTCCAAAACAAACAAAACAAATTCATGTGACTCTGTCTTTAAAACTACAATCCAAATACCAAACTGTGCCTACAATCATACATTAGCTGATCCACTTGACCACTACTAGTTTCCTTCTCATAAGCCTAATCTAATTTACTTAGTAAACATGATAAGTGCCACTACCAAAACACTCATACTGAAGCAAACAACAACTACCAATTCAGGGGCCATTTGAAACAATGGTTTCTTCTCACCTAACTCAGTAACAAGCCTCTCCAAGTTCACCAACCTCTGATCTGAATGGTTTTGCTGGTCCTTGAGCTGGATCAGTTGTGTTTCATAATCAGGAATTGGTTCAGCTCCACAGACTGGTGAATCCAATCTCAGTCTCTGGTTGCGGAGGATAGTAACCGCTATCAGCCTCCTCTTCAAAACTATAGGCTAATGGGATGTTTATTCCATAGTCGTAGATATAGTCAAGTCCCATGTCTTCTTTCACCCTGAAACTGGTTCAATTACTATTAAGATTATTGCAGTAGCTATATAGTGAGTGTGGAAACAGGGATCATTATCCAATATAGGATTTTACAAAAACCAAAACCACTCAAACATATTATACAAGACATAAACCAACCAAACATCTGCAACCAAACAACACTTTACAAGCAACTACAGTCACATAAAATCTGTGAATAACCACTTATACACTACTACACAAACCACAACACCACTCAAATCAGGAAACCAAGCTGGTCCAACCTTGCATTACATATAGTGAGTGTGACTTACCTTTTAGTTTCGAGTAAATGCAGGTTTGTTGATGGTTATCCGATTTAATTTGCCCTATTTAACCTCACCTACAAGCCTCAGAAACAAAGCAAAAATCGATTAATGTTCATCAGTGTAAGGTTGATTTCAAATACAACATATGACACTCAAAATTCAGTCATACATCCTAGAAGCTCACTAAAATCCTATATTGATTAATCAAAACCTTTAATTGACAGATGAGACGAAACCCTATAACATGATACTAAACCCAAACCTAATTCACAAATTTCAAGACCCTAAATCGATGAAACATCAATGAAACAATAACTGACAGAGGACACGACGGGACTACCTTGTCTATATCGCCGGAGATGAGATTTGCGAGACAGAGGAGACGAGGAAACAAAGGCTCAAGTAAAGGATTTCGACTTCGCCTTCAAATCGCCGGACATATGAATCGACAAAAGAAGAGATATTTAACGGATTGGTAGAAAAACTATGTACAGATCGATTTCTACATGGAGGAGATCTCGATTTTGGTGTTTTAATGGCCAGAAAACACAGCTTAATCGGAGAAGATGGTGACCAGGAAGCTATCGCCGCTTTGGAGAGAAAGAAGGAAAACCCTAGCAACGATTTCGAACAAATGGAGAAATGAAATGTTTTCTCCTTTGCAAAAAATCATATCCATTCACGGATTGCCACATCAGGCTGGAACTGGCCCAAAATCAGTTCTACATGAAGACCCAACAACATGTTCTTCGGCCACTTTTCCCTATATTTTCGATTTTAAAAAGGTTAATCACACCCAAGGTGTTGACCCAATACAGATGGCCTAATATATCTATATTTGTAAGGCTATACATTTTATAAAATAAAAATTAAACATTAATTATATAGTCAATCTATAAAAAAATATTATTTTTATAGAAAAAATGGCACCGCGGATGAATATTTAGTTAGTTACATTATGTATTAACAGTAAAATTTTGCTAAACTTATATTAATTAGCGAAATAAAAACAGTAAAATGTTTTTCATTGCAAAAATAACAAAAAAAACTTGATATATAGTGTTCCCGCTTATATTTATCTGTTATCAGAATGGTACAATCAAACGGTATACATTTAGTTTTAATCGTCATGATCATAAAAGCTTACTAATCAAATTATACATTTTATGAGACCATCACCAACGACAGCAACGCTACAGGGTTGGTTTTAAAAAAAAATATTTAATCATATTTATATATTTATTATTGTTTATTAATTAAAACCATAAAAAAATGACAGCTGTCAAATTTTTGAGAGAAACATTTTTTGTTAGAGCAATTTAAAGAATAATTCTTCTCTTCTTTTCTTAGACCATGTTTATCGGGGGTTCATAGAGGGGTTCATAGTATTTTGAAGGAAAAAAATAATTCAGAAGAAAAGAAAAAATCTAGGGGAGGCTGTTATATAGTATACCGGATTTTGTTGTAAGAGACGATACGTGTTTGTTTTTGGTTGGCCGATAGAATAATACAAAAGGAAAAAAAAATTTGGGAAGCTAGATTTTGTTTCTTTTCCTCTCTCTCTCTTTCTCTAGCGATCGAATTCCCGAAACAACAAAGGAAGGAATTTGGAATCGAAGGATCTGGAATCAGAGGAAGGGGTTTGGAATCGAATCGGCTAAAAACCTAAATAGCTTCACCGCCGTTTGTTATTCTTTCTCCGCGCCGTGTTCTCTATAATCTCAGGTGAAGGCTTCTTCGATTTGAACTTTGTTTCATTCCTAAAAAATGTTTTAAGAGTTATCTCTATCTTCCGCTGTTTCCGTTCTATCGTGAACCATAAATGAGGCAGGGGCTGACCAGAATTAGTCAGGATTTAATGGGTTTTCTTAATTGTAATTGAGTTGTTTGATTTGTTTAGGTGATAAGGATCAAAATGGAGCTCAGTTCAGAGGATAACAATCTTGTTTTGCCTCCTGTTGAGCAGGTACTACCTTTGTTGTGTTTCAATTTCTAACAGTTCATTAGTTCTGGGTTTTAGCAAAGTTGGAGACTTTGATTCAAATTTGTATGCATGAAAAACGATGTTACTAAAGTTAAGAAATATCTTAGAGGAGAAGTGCTGATCTTGAGGTATATAATTTGCATATATAACTTTGAATTTATGATTGTGGCTTTTGGTGTTGTGAAAAATGAAAGAAGTTGTTGTGTCTCTCTGTTTTGACGCTGAGCAACTGTTTTAAATCTTCTATTCTTGAATCAAGAATCTTGATAGGTCGCTCGTCGTTTTGAATTTTTAGTTATTGTGTTGTGATGTGGTTGTGTTTTTTGTGTTGTGGCTCTTGCCTACTGAGGCAGGTAATTGCATTCAAACATAGGGTAGATTCAGAAAAAGTGTTGGTTATGCTACAATGTTAATGCAGTTCGATATTGTTGATTTTGTTTATGCTACATTGTCTAGTTTGATTGAATGCAAATTCTATTTTTTTATCCTCCAATCTCACGAAACCCACACCGCTTTCCCTCACCGGCTCATTGAACCGGTGTGTAAGCCAGAAGGTCTTCTCTTTGGTATATGTGTACACATAAAAAAGCCTATGGTGTTAATAAAAACTTCTTTGAGTTTACTTCTTGTCTTTTGATGCAAAATCTCAAGATTTTAACATTATATACATTATATCAATCTTGTAAATGATTGCCAAATACTTATATCTAACAATTTGTTAAGCTTGGTCCAACAATCACACCATCATTAAAGCTTGCAAGATGATTTGGTTGAGAATATTTAAGCAAAATTTGAAGCAAATCAGTATTAAAATTAATTATTTTCTCCATTTATGAATTGCACTTCTATTGTAATATGTATTAATGTTTTTATTATGTTTTGTATATTCTAAAATTAGTTAAATGCAATATTTTCTAATTTTATAAAATCTTAAATGTTTACACATTTATACCACTTCTATTCTATTTAAAATTTTAAAATTTTTAAAAACAATAATTTAAAAAATAAGAGACCCAAAATAAGAACCTACCAATAAAAAAGAAAATTTTATCTAAGAAATCATGGTTCTTATATTTCAAACAGTACACAATTAATTCAAAAAAAATTTAAGAACTCCCTTATATGAACCTCCCAATAAATATGCTCTTATCTCTCATCAATATATTAATTTTTTGTTAACAAGTCATTTGATTAGTATTGTCCACTGGACATACCCTGGTATGCCATTCATGTCTCTTTTACCAATACATTTAGGGGTGAGTTTTAAGGAATAGAGCAATAGAAGATCAAGAGAAGGTTTCAATAACTTGGGAGACTTGCGTCCAAACACGCTTTGACTTTGTGGATAGGTTCTATCGCACTTTTTCTCTGTAAAATCGGAATCTCAAAATCTCATCAAATTTATTACGACAGAGGGAGGGAATGGAATCTTCCAGCACATTCGTTGTTCATTATAACTTTTCATACATTTGTCAACATATCGAGTGATCCACTTGTGTTAAACTCTTTCTAGCAGATTTACTTCTCCTAGCTTACAAATACATTTTTATTTGCTAATCATTGTCTATAAGCCTTAACAAGAAACCAAGGATTACGTAACAACAATTAAAATGTTGCACCAAATTTTTTTGTTAGTAGTCTAATGTCTTTTGGTCATCAGACCAGTAAACCACAAGTTATTTTATACTGTATATCAAAGGAAAACCACACTACTTATTAGGGCCGAGGAAACTTAAGTTGTAGTAGGACTTGCCCATTAAACATTCGAACTTTTCTAGGATCATAATTAAATAATCTTATAACCGGTCTGGAAAACCAAAAATCATGATAAACAATAACGCTAGCTAAGTCGTTATGTTAAGTAAAACACACATAAACAACGTACAATACCACTTTTACGTAATATTTAAACTATGATGATGCCAAAGTGTTTCGTTCAAAAACTAGTGAAAATTTTATATTTGTAATTCATTAGTCAAACCCATTCCATGCATCATGCATGTTGCTTGATTTTTTCTTTCATATGCATATGGCCTATGGCCTATGGGTTCTCTGTATTGTCTCTTAAAACATTGTGTCATACGTACTTTACTTTACTTTAATTTAACAATATAATTAACTACAAAAAGTTCTATTTCCAATGTGGTGATTATAGCAGGATGTAGCTAGAAATATTGCTTTTAATTAGAATTATGTTTAAGAATAATATTCAACATAAAAAAATTGAAACTGTTTCATATATGTGAAATCTTTTAAAAAATTGAAGGAAAAGTACATATAATCGTCTGGTGATTTTGCTTTTGGTTACAAACAAAATATTTGCCCAATCTTAACTACATTACAAATTTACAACCAATCAAGAAGGAAATTTAAGCATTTAGAAAGGCACAAAAAATGATTTTAACTGAAAAAAAAAAATTATTAGAGGATGATTTCTGCAGATGATGTATGAGTTTACTTAAATACAAAAATTTTAGAAGAAAAAAACTTAAAATAAATATCTTTCCCTTTTTTTTTTTATCCTCTTCCATTTCTTATAATAATAAAAAACATGTTAAGATGTCATGGTTACCTAATTTCCTAATTTCAAATTTGATTTTCCTAAAGATTTTCTCCGTTGACGTTATCTATTGCCGACCTGCCAATTCATTCACGATTGATAGCCTGATTCCGTCTTAGATCTTACACATAAAGTTAATTGTTTAACCCGAACAGAAATAATTTAAACTTCAAGCGTGAAGAAACTTGAAACATGATTTCGTATTTTGCAAGCTATCCATTGCTTGCTTGACTCTTTTGTTTTTCATTATCTCAAACATCATCTAAGAAGCATAATACTATTAAACAATGTTCCTGTCAACTATAGATAAGTTTAGATTTGGTATTTTAAAATTCCCATCTATATATCTATTTGATATAAATTTATCGAATCATGCTATGCATATTGTTGAACCAAATATTAAAGGACTTAATTTATTATTTTATAAAAAAAATTTGGTGATCCATTTTTTTAAGATGTATAATAATCGTTTCGATCCAAAAAAAAAATTAAATAAGTTTTAAATGTGGTCAATCTTTACATTAGCGAAATAACTAGAAAATACCTGGAAAAAAACACTTGCATGATTGACTCGGCTCCAAAAATTCGAATTCTCATCATTGTTGCCACGGTATCGGGCTATCGGGTGTGGGAAGTGAGGATTCATATACTCCATCGAGACTCCGACGATCCTTGTTAGAGGTGGTGGTGTTACTCATGGTTTTTAAAAATCGTTTAGTCAAGTACATTTCATAAAACTTTTAAGAAATATCTACAAAGTTTACAAATTATTATATGGGACATTCGTGGGATTAGTAGTTTACCAAATAAAATTTATTCAAGAAAGTTACGAAATAAAACCAAACATTTTTGTACTTTTTTATTTTTCAGACAACATTTTTTTTTCTTTTCAAACAACAACATTTGTTTACCTAAAATAACAAACAGGCCTATGGCCCATCAAGCCCAATTAAACAAGAAGTATTCGATAATGATGACTTGATTACCAATCCGAAATATATGGTTTCGTATATTTATTGTTAAATGAAAAATAATAATATATTCTCCTCAAAACCGAGGCGCCGTGTTCTTGCTTGCTACCTTTTTTTTTTTATCTTTTCTTCTTCTTCTTCAAATCAAATCCCATAAATCGAAATTGCTAATTCTCTGCACCAAATTTGTTACTTCGCGATCGAAAACACAGGTTTGTTTCTCATACGATTCTTTTGATTTTACAATTCCGTTCGATGATTCTCGTGATTTTGAATAACCTTAGAATTCAAATCAAAAGCTTTATTAGGGTTTGCTTTAATTAGCCAGGGTTTCAATAGTTATGGAGTTTGTAGGAAACTTTTGATCTGGGTTTTTGAAAGATATATTTGTTTCAATTTTTCAATTTTAAGGGGATGGCTACTGTCAATGAACAAGAGACCATCAAATTCAAGTACGATGATTATGATGATGATGATGATGATAATGAAGATGGACCTAAATGGCCTGTTGTTGAATCAATCCCTACCAAGAAAGTGTCTGACTACCCGATCGTCGACTCTGGAGATTATGTTGATGATGGATATGATTCAGCTGACGAGCTCTCTACCACTCCGATTCAGAGAAATGTGACACCACCTGAAGTGAACTTGAAAAACGTGTTAACTGGTTTGATTGCTATTGTTACCGGGCGGAACAAGGACTCCTCTGATGAGAATATCCCTTCTTCGAATGTTTCCTTCCTTGGCTCTGGCAAGAACGGAGATACTTACCTTCATTCCTCTGTTTACATACCGAGTGCTCCCCCTCTTCTTGAACCCAGTGGGATCAATTATAGTGTTTACAAGGAGTTGCTTGAAGCCGAACCTCCTGAGTGGCTCCCTGATAGTTCGACTACTACTTGTATGCACTGTTCTTCTCCTTTTACTGCAATCACCTGCGGTAGACATCACTGTCGGTTCTGCGGAGGGATATTTTGTAGGAACTGTTCCAAAGGGAGGTGTTTAATGCCTAGTCGCTTTCGGGAAAGGAATCCTCAGAGGGTCTGTGATTCCTGCTACGAGAGGCTTGATCCTTTGCAAGGTGTCCTCATTAACTCCATTAGTAATGCTGTGCAAGTTGCAAAGCATGATGTTGTGGATTGGACTTGCTCAAGAGGATGGTTGAATCTTCCCCTTGGTCTTTCCATGGAAGATGAGATATACAAGGCATCTATTACCCTCAGAGGTTACTGTCAGGTTTGATTTTTTTTTTTTTTTTATCCAATTTTTATTTAGACTGACTAAGATATTCCAGTAGAGAAATGAACCATTGGTGATTGTAAATGTTTGTTTAACCAGTTAACGAAATACACAGGTAGCAACACTAGACCCTGAGAAATCCATACCACATGCTGTTCTTAGTCGAGCTAAAGGTTTGGCGATTATAACAGTTGCTAAGGTTGGGGCTTTACTGTCGTACAAACTCGGGACTGGTCTGGTAATATCTCGGAGATCAGACGGGTCATGGTCTGCTCCATCCGCGATACTGTCAGTAGGTCTAGGATGGGGTGCTCAGGTAAACTTCATCTTTTCCATTCAGCACGTGCCTGTGAGTTACACTTGTTAAAGAAACCACTGGTGATAAGGTTTTTTGTACTCTTTTTCTTTCAGATTGGCGGTGAGTTGATGGACTTCATAATAGTGCTGCATGATGTGAAAGCGGTGAAGACGTTCTGCAGCAGAATGCACTTCTCTCTAGGTGCGGGATGCAGTGCAGCAGCAGGACCTATTGGGAGAGTGTTGGAGGCTGACCTTCGAGCTGGTGACAGAGGCTCTGGCGTCTGCTATACTTACAGCCGCAGCAAAGGTTTTCACCATCTCAACTTCATGCCTCAGTTTTCACTTTTCTCATATCTATAATTTGGCTAGTAGACTCGTAGCTCCTTAGGGGCTCAATATTACTGAGGAAATTGAATATAGTCTAGGTAGGTCCTGAAAATATAGAACCTGAGGAAAGTTGTGTGGTATGAACAGGGGCGTTTGTGGGAGTATCTCTAGAAGGAAATGTGGTGGTAACAAGAAGGGACATGAATGTAAAGTTCTATGGCGATCCATACCTATCCACATCAGACATTCTACTTGGGATGGTTGATCAACCCAAGGCAGCCGAACCATTGTACACTGCCCTCAGGGATCTCTACGCAGGTTTACGCCCGTAGCCTCCATTCACATCACAAACTACTCTTTGTATATAAACGTTTCTCATTGGTTTCATAAGTTCGAAACTATTCAAGTGTACATGTACATAAATTGTTTCCCTCAAGAACCAAACATTTGCTGCCTATGAACGTTTTAGGATTATACTTATTTTATCAAAGCTTGTTTACCTTTTTAAAATCTTCTCTTTGCGGTTCTATTTGTCTAGGGTAGAAACGCTGTCATAAGCTTAAAAGAGGTTTAGCGAGACTTCATGTGTAAATCAGCTTGAATTGTTCGAATTTGTTAAATTTGTTTCTTACAGTTGAAAACAGATTCATTTCAACTTTTAAGTTCTGTCCACGATTGTTTCTTTTCATTTCTCCATATTCCTTTTGTGGGGGTAATCTATCATTTAAAACTTTTAGAGTTTCATCAATTATCATTACGATTATGGAAAGAAAAAAATACTAGCATTGCGAAAAACTCGTGAAAGATCAGAGGAGGAATCAATCAATCATTGGTTTTCAAAGCAAAAGTAAAAACAAAAGAAGAAACGTAAGAAAGCTAATTAAGGGACAAGCAAGCCACCATTAGAGGTCTTCTGAGTCTTCTTCCTATAATTAGAGACGCTACAATTTGGGCAGACATATTCCAACCCATCCGTTTTCGCATAATCCTGTCATATCATATGTTTAAATCAGTCACTACACAGAGGCAGTTGATGATATTACGAGTTTGTGTTTGCTTTTACCTTGAAGGCCCCGAGGCCGGGTCTTCTGTCACATCCGAAATGAGCCCACTCTCCACACGATCCACAGTTGACCCAGTCACCAGCCGTGCTACTGTTTCAACCAAAAAAAAATATCAACATGCATGTATCCTTCTCAAGCGAGAGAGAAAGAAGGTTCTTATAATGTACCTGCGACATATTAGGCAACACTCTCCATCTACATCATCATGAGCATATTCATACTCCAGTAGATACGTCTCATAGTGTCTCTTAAGTGTATTGCCCACTCCCTGCCATAATAACCCCAGAGTTAGACAGAACTGAATTTCAAGAATAAATCAAGTAATGAGCTAGATTAGAAATCAATCAATCATTTACAGTCATTCTGTTCGTGAGTGTGTGGTTCCGCATCTTTGAGAAAACTTGTCCCTTCCAGTTGATCCCATTCCCTACATGGAAACCTCCCCTTGATACAACCTGCAATAACTCTCATTTTTAGGCCACCAAATGTAATGCTGGCTGCCCTGGGTTGATCAAATTCAAATCATTGCTTAACTACCTCTCTATACAAGTTGAACAGATCAAGCCGTTTTGAGTTGAGAACAGCGTCTGGAAACTCTGCTAGCCCCCCTGGAGGAACAAGCCGGCTATGTCCTCGAATTAGCAAAAACTGCATCACATCCCTCAGAAACTCCTCCTACATATAGAGACAGCATCAGTATGATAATCCCCGAAGAAAAAAAAAACCATCTTAAAAGTGGGTTTTAAGTTCAAACTATTCATCACAAGGAAAGTAAGGTAAACCTCTGAGCAAATCTGAATATGCGCTCTTCCACAGTCGTGTTTCTTGAGAGGCAGAGGGTTTAGTGAGATAATTTGCTTTCTCTGGTATGAACCAGAAAAAGCTTTACGTTGAGTTACCGGAGTACCACCTGATGCACCATGCTTTGGAGGCATAGGTAAGCTTCCTTTGGTGTTGTCACCATCAAATCTTCCAATTTCAGAGTAACCAGAGAAAGGTATCATCTTATGTCGACGGGTGTGAGGTATCGGTCTCAGAGCAGCCACATTGATTTTCCTCGATGTAGGTCCTCCGTTTTCAATTTCCTGAATGTAGATATTTCCACAGCGTCATATCAGTGTAAATACATGGAGACGATGATAATTTGGCACAAGTATGGCCACCAATTTAGAGTTGAAATCAAAGAGTCTAGCTTGTAAACAAAGAGTACTTCCAAATTAATATTCTATATAAAGGAAGTTTTAACCTGTGGCATTCGAAACAGTACCTTACTTTCTCTGCATGGTTCGGATCTTTTTCTGGTTGGTAAGGGTGGCGTTAACCAGTGAGGAAATTTAGACAGAAGAGCATCATGATTTGAAGTATCATTGATCTCTTGTCCAGAGAAGAAAAGTAAACGTTCTGCATCATCTTTTTCAAAGGAAGCAACAGACAACCCCTGAATGCTTGCTACTCCAAGGATAACCAAACTGCGGTATGACACATCAGGTGCCAGCTGCCTAAAGACCTACATAAAAGCAGAATTAAAAAAATTCTTAGCTACATATTACGCAAGAGAAAGAAAGATCATGAAACGCGAAAAATATCCAGAAAGCCGCAAAGAATGTGGATCACACATGGCTATCTGGATGTTACCACCTTAAATGTCATGTCAAAGCATCATATGTAGAGAGTGGGAGCAATAAAGCACGGAAAATGGTCATGGTGCATCCTATTCCTAAACGTTGAGTCAAGCGTTCAGGAACTTGAAACGCCTTCATTAATGTTCGTTGCATTTTTATAACAAACTTTTTCATCTTAACATTATCAGGACTACTCTTAACTGACTAAATTGTTGAGAAACTTGGCAACAAGGTGTTTGAGATAAACGATTGGACAAGAGAAAGAGATAATTAACCTGCAGAGCCCATGTCGGGACTTGCATCGAAACTTCACACACACATGCCCCACAAGCTATTGAAGCAGATCTCCGAGGCTCAGAGAAAACCCGCTCTGTTTCTTCTGAGTTGACCACTGAATGGACTAGTTGGATCTTCTCAATCACCTCATGTTTTATGTGATTTTCCAAAAGCTGTTATTTACAAAGGAGACTAATGATAAACCCCCATTGCACATGTATGCAGAGTAAAGCTCATATTTAGAAAGGTTAAAATCCCTTGCCTGGTCACTGAAACAAGTCTGCGCATTTCCAGACACCAGCATTGATATGTGTGCTGAAGAACAGGTCGAGATATCACACCGCATGGTCACTACACCACGAGTAAATGTTCCTGCTTGAAGAGGAGGTGCTGGAGCACTGCATTATGAAAGTAACAGTAAGTCTTAAAACTAACTCCATAGGCACAAAATCAAAGATTATTCGAGGGATGCACAACATATCATTTGGCCATATAAACTACATACCTAGAACGGTTATGGAGCCTACTTCCTCGCATCTGGAACAACGAAATGATAAAGTTATTTTGATAGGACTAAAATGCCCACTAATAAAGAAAAAGCTAAACTGAAAACTAACAAGCTACTCACTTCTACTCTCAAGAGAGCATTAAGTCCTTCCACCAAAGATCCCAGTACAGATGTATCCTGAAATAGAGAACCAGCTTTAGAAGTGAAAATATCATAGAGAAATACTAACATTTGCGCAAACAAGCCAAGCATCATAAAATGTGCAAGAAGGTCAGCAACACCCACCAGTGTGCATGGTGGTCCACACAAAAGGAATCTCACGGTAACATCTTCGTCATATATCTTTATTGACGGGAGGCTCTCTAATGAATTTTCGTCTTCTAGTTCATCAGCTTCTGGCGAAACCACGTCAATCTTTGGAGGGTCTCCAAGCAAGCAGGGTCCCATCTCATAATTCATTTTACGGTTGCTGTTCGAAGGAAGGACGGTATTGTCACTCGTACAATAGAGTCGGAAAGATGCCTCTGCAACATGGAACACATCCCATGTATCACTGCACGAACTGCATTGCCAAAGAACATAGCATAGTCAACTAAATTTGTAGACTAGGTGAAAAAGAGTATATAATGTAGATGTAAATCAGACTAAAATTAAGGCTTTTCGCAATTTCAGATGCTCGGGTTAACAAATATTACCTCTGTATGACTGAAAACAGAGCATGGCGAAAATGGCAGGCTGCATATTTCGTGAAAGCATTTTTCCAATATATAACATATTGAACACCCTGCCAAACCAAAGCACCAATAGAAAGAAAAGAACAAAACTGATTTAGAAGGACTAACACTAATGTACTATCAATTTAAGCAATTTATTCGAAGGGCTTTTATATATTAACTATTTCTTTCAACTACTCTTAACCTAAACCATATATAGGTGAAATAGAGCAACAAAGAGGTAACAAGAAGAAAACGAACTAAACAGTAAAGGAACAGAAAAGTGCAAGGTGGTTATCAAGAATGGTGTACCTTAGAGTAGAGTGCTTGAGCTAATTCTTCACCATTTGGGAGCTCAAGGTAAACCTGAGAAATCAATATGAAACCAAAGCATATTAATATCTCACTAGGGACAATTATAAACAGAAACTTAACCAGTGAAGAATATTTGGGTTCTTGTTATGAAAAATGTTTTAACACTAATGTAGAGGAAACTCTATAGATCATTTTAAGCGAATCATCAAGAGACTAACAACAATCTATAAAGAAAATATCTTAGTGACACCAAACCAACTTCAGATGGTAAAAGGGAATCCTAAACTAAAAAGAGTAACGTAAAACAACGAATGCACCCACCGTTGTCGGTAATGTGGAACCAAACAGAGCAACCAAGGCATCAGGAGTAGAAAAATCAGCAAATCCCAACACAAAGGGACCAACTTCATCACTATCTCCACTCTGCTCCCCTTGCAAGTAGACAAAATCCGTAGCAGAAGAGTTAACAGAAACCTGGAACTCCTCTGTCGTAGGATTACTCAGTACCTGAATCTACAACATGACAAAAAAAGCATACACACAAATGCTTAAACATCTCCATAAAATTCTAAGTCTAGTAATATCTGAAGCCATTGAAGATTCTCACCAGCTAACAAATTCCCTACATACATAACTAGAACCAACTTAGTTCAACATTGTCCAATTTTACTAAAGATTCCCAATTTCAACCAACAATCTAGCAAATCATTTATGAAAGAACTAAAAAGAGAATTAAAGAAGAAGAATTCAAAGTCATAATACCTTGAGTCGCCCTGAAGAAGAGAGATCTGGAAAAGGGTATTTGGGTTGAAGAGGAGGAGGAGGAGGAGCTCCATCTATCTGGTTATCATTCACTCCAGAAACAACTGCCACAACATTACAACGGTTTCTCGAAAAACCTTGACCATGAAACATCATTCAAAGCATAACCAAACTTTCTCTAACTCTCTACGAAACTGGCAGCCAAACAAAGAAGAGAACAATTCGACAAAAGAAACAAAAAAAAAAAAAAAACCCTAAAGAATAAGTTCGTCAAGAACCCACTAGTGTGTCGTGTCAAAGGCACGAAATAAATCTGAGTCAAAAGCAAAAAAAAAAAAAAAGATTACTCTCGCGACCTCGAATCAGCCCTAACTGAAAGAAAAAAAAAAAAAAAACCCCTAATTTCGAACTCTTAGAGGTGAAATCGACGAAACCCAGAAAAGAAGAAGACGGATTTTATTGGAATAAGGGGGGAAACTAAGAAGGAGAAGAGGCCCATTCCCAAAACTTGTTGTTGATTAGAAGACCGTGAAAAAGGAAGCAACTTTGATGATGAGATAGTAGTAGTAAAGATCTCACACACACACACAACACAAAAATATTAAAATTAGAAAAAAAAATCTCAAGAACAATAATTGTTGATTTTTTTGGAAATTTTTAAGAACTATAATAATAATAATAGTCTACAGTGTTTGTGTTTGTTACCCCATTCAGAACACACAAAAAGAAAAATCAAAGCAGAAAAAATAAAAATCAAACATGCGTAGGTGATTTTTTGTAATTAAAATTAAGAGTTAACAACAAACAACAACTCAGATTAATTCCTCAGACAAAGAGAGATGTTTTGTTATGTTTTTTTTTTTTTTTGTTACATCTTTTTAACTAAAACGATTCGTCTTTCAACACTTCTTCACACAAAAAGAGCAAAACCGAGAGAACGATCGTCATGTGATGATGTTATGTTACTGTCTTTAAGAGATTTTTTAAGATCTCTTTGATCAAAAGCTATAGTATCAGGTGAATATAGACACATTATCAGGGTTAAAAAATCAAAGCTATTTACTGTTTTACTCTTGCTGTTTTCAATCCATATATGAAAAACACAAGCACACAAATTATATACTATATTGGAAAAGTTAAATAATACTGTTGCAATCAGTCGTCTTTTTTCTTCTTTCCAACTAAATCGTAGCAATCAATCTATTCAATTATTTTCTGTATTTGATAAACTATACAAACTGCATTACATGTCTATACATGTGTTGCCTGTATAATGGAGTCGAGGAGAAGGAGAAGAAGCGTGAGGTAACTGAAAACGCATTGGAGTCCTTACAGAGGAGAACTGTGGTATCTAAAAAAGAGATTGAAGTTATGGCTGCACTTGATGAGGTTAAGTCTATGAAGTCTAGACGAGCCTCCGTGAGCGTAGACTTCATGCTTGAGGCTTTGAGTAGAAGAAAAAAGCAAGAAGAAGAGAACGTGGAGGAAGAATTGCCCATCAAGTCGATAAAATTTGGTAAGCGGACTAGAAGGATTGATGAAAAGAGAACACAAATCTATGAGATGTTGGATGAGAAGAAGAAGGCTAATAATATGAGACGTGATTACGGTAATTATCCCAGTCAAATCTCTTCTGTTTGCATAATGTCGAAGAAGACTGTAAAGGAGGGACTCGAATCTCTGTGTCACACCTATGGCACCGACAGCGATTAGGAGAAGTAAATCCTTTATTATAATTTTTTTTTTAGTTGGAATCAGTAATGTTAATTAGATTTTGATCAAATTATCATTCACTGAAGATCAATGTTGGAATCTTTGTTTATAATTTGTTTTTGTTATACACTGAAATTACATACACTTCTAAATCCTTGAGTGGATTCAGTTTTGAGCTTTAAGATCTAATTATGGAGAGCTTTTAATGTGATGCTTTCTATCAAACCTTTCATGCCTCTAGGCATTCTATAACAGCAAGGCATTAGTGTCCTTTAAAACTTGTAAACGTACTAAGTTTGGTGTATGTCCTTTAAAACTTGTAAACGTACTAAGTTTGGTGTATGTCCTTTAAAACTTGTAATGTACTAAGTTTTGTGTTTCTCTATCTTTGTCTTGCACATCTCATGGTGTCATTCTTCAGGTTTTCTTTCCCATCTTTTGGAATCCTGAAATAACACAACATTAGCATGACAATGTAACATCACAATCAATCAATAACTTGGATCTTTTTGTTGAAATCTATCTAACTCACACGGTATAGGAACCAAACTGTGAAAGTAAACACAGCTGTTAGAAGAAGGGGCAAAACTCTTTATGGTTATACCTTTGTACATATGTTTGTTCCACCCTAGTTTGTGAGAGTTTCATCAATTTGATCTGAGCAACATCACCTGCTGTTACCTCTTCACAAAAGATTGTGATATTGTTTAGGTTGTGATACACGCTTTGGCATTACATATCATAGGAGAAGAGGAAGGATTGAGAAGTTTCTAGTTCTTTAAGTATTATGTTTCCTTTTCTATTTAGAACTTGGTTTTTGAATTTTTACTTTTAGTTCAGGTGTTAAGTAGGTTGTAAAGGGATCTATAAATAGGTCCATAAAATATCAATAATATTCATCTTCCAGACAATTAACCTAATTCTCTAAACAAAGAGACTTGGGTTAGAGGAACCTCATCTCCGACTCTGTTAGTAACCCACAGTTCAGTGAATTATTTGTTTTCTTTGATAAAGGAGAGAGATTCTATGTCCCTGGAAACATGATAAACCTGTTGTAGTCGCACCCAATGACCTGACTACAAAAGGAAGTCTAACTGGTATAAACGATTCTGTATGTGGAAAAGTTAAATGGCTGCACAAAGACTTCATTGCTCTCATACCAGCAAGCCAACCAAAACGAATTTCCTGGCAGAGATAGCACGACAACCCTATCCTTATACAGAGTCCAAGTTTCAGCCATGGACATTACATATTTCTGCTTCACGTGTATAATCCACACAATCATCATCATAATAGCTACCAAAGAAATTGAGTCTTAAAACCTTGTATATCATGTCTCTTATGTGTCCAAGGCAGTAACATTCATAGATGGACAGATGATCTCTATCGGCTAGTCTAGGCATGGGAATTCGGGTTTGGGTTTTCGGGTTTTCGGGTTCACCCCTATAGTACCCGATCAGGTTTTA
Source organism: Camelina sativa (assembly GCF_030686135.1). Classification (NCBI taxonomy): domain Eukaryota; kingdom Viridiplantae; phylum Streptophyta; class Magnoliopsida; order Brassicales; family Brassicaceae; genus Camelina; species Camelina sativa. The sequence continues at coordinate 11,646,124 of NC_141885.1, forward strand.
TATACTATCGAGTCGGGTTCGGATCGGGTTCCTTCGGGTTCGGGTTTTGTTCGGGTATACCCGAAGAACCCGATTGGGTTGTCCAAAACCCGATCAAAACCCGATTATGTTCAAAGCAATGCAATGTCAAATGTTCAAAGCAATACAATGTCAAATGCTTACAAAGGTGACTTAAATGCAATGTCAAATGTTCAAAGCAAAAGAAAAAAGAAATTCAAGTCTTAGTCAAACATTCTACAAAGTACAAACCATTGAGAAAATCAACTTGAAATCTTCCAAAACAGCTTCTTTCATTCTTTGGTTCACTTCTCTTGTGCATTTTCCCTTTGGCATGTGAATAACTTAAGGTCCTTCTGAATCACTTCCATACTCTGAAAAAAAATTAATTACAAGCATTGAGAGATAAGTTTATATTAACACCAAAACCTTAAGATAGTAAGCATTAAGCAAGATTAGAAACAAACCTCTTTCAAGTCCATCCTCATACTCAAACTCAGCAAGAATTTGTGCATTTGTAAGCACAATATCTTCAAACTTAAGGTCTTGCTTGAGCCACTGTTCTGTACACATCAGAATCTCCACCATATAGTGTGTGAGACAACTTCTATATGGGTTTATTATCCTTCCACTAGTGCTAAAAGCACTTTCAGAAGCAATTGAAGACACCTGCATAGCAAATAAATCCCTAGCCATCTGAGATAAAATAGGATACTTGCCACTATTGACTTTCCACCAAGAGAGTACATCATACTTCCCATCATCAATTCAGGATTCTCAACTTCTTCCCTGAGATAAGTATCCAGCTCATTTGTGTTTCTAACTCCAATCTTTCTAAGCAATGTATCCTACGTATGGTCCACTGGGTTGTATCCATCAAACTCATCCTCCATGGAGTCAAATACTCGGTCTGTTTGTCTATCTTGAGTACTCTGAGTTGAAGACTGAGAATGAGAAAGTTCCTCATTTGCTCCTGCATCGTATCTTGTAGTATATTCGTTATACATATCACGAAGGATGCTCAAAACTGAATCATACAACATCGTAGTTGTTATACTCTTTTCCCCATATAGCTCCTCAAAACACAAATTTGCATACTGCCTCTTCTTTCTCGGATCGAAAACACTAACAAGTACCAACATCTTGTTGATGTTCTTCATGCCATCCCAATACTTGTCGAACTTGTCAAACATCTTTTGTGCATTTACATTCACGTCATTATCAGAACTATGACAAAGCAACTGAAGCTTGACTGCTATGTTAACTATCTCACCATAACACTTGTATGCATTCATAGTCGTAGATGCAGATACAACCAATGTCGCATGGTGGAAAACTTGGAGAAACTTCACTAACCTTTCAACCTTACGCCTATCATCTCTCTGAGGAGGTCCAATCCTTTTCACTCCATTCTCAGTCTCTAAGAAATGATCATAATACAACTTATCTTCAAACTCCATCCTATCAAATGCTCCATTGAACTTTAACGCCCTATTCAACATCAAAAATGTCGAATTCTATCTAGTGCAGACATCTAGTGGCAAACTACCTTTTGAAAACTTACCAGAATCTACTCTCAGCTGAAATGACTTCCTCCTATTTGGTCCTCCTCTAACATATGAGATTGCATTGCGGATTGTAGTCACACTTGAATCAATCTCAGTCAGTCCATCCTTCACTATTAAGTTAATGATATGTCCAGCGCATCTCATATGCATAAAATCTCCACCCAAAACCAGAGAATCCTCACTAACTATAGAGAAAGCAGACTGAAACTGACTCAAAGCACTAGTATTAGCTGTTGCATTATCAACAGTAATAGTAAACAACCTTTCTATCCCCCATTCAGCTAGACATTTCAGCAGTGTATTGGCGATTGTTTTACCTCTGTGATCTTCGACATGCTTGAATCCTATAATAAGCTTCTTTAGACGCCAATTCTTATCAATGTAGTGGGCAGTTATAACCATATAACTTGAACCTGTAAAAAAAAAACATTGATAAGAATCTTCACTAATTGAGTAGAAACATTAATCATAATATATTGCAATTTGATTTTAAAAAACCGTACCAGTTACAGAGGAAACCCATATATCAGTTGTGAGTGAGACTCTTTGCTTGGTTGTGAGAAACCATTTTTTTAGAGTAGCTTTCCTCTCAACAAAAATCTTTACTATGTCTCTTCCTGCTGTCCTTCTTGAATGCGGCTTGTACAGGTTCACCTAAGTGGATTACATAAGAAAAAACATTGATTAGAATCATGTATTAAAATCATGTATTAGAAACATAAAAAAAACAGTGATAGAAGATAGAAGTGGCACCTTGTTGCAAAAATGTTTCATTGCCGCACATTCTACAAACGACAATGGTAACTCTCCTATCACCACCATTTCATTCAATGCTTCTCTAAAAATATGCTCAGGCACTTTTCCATATTGTAAACTCCCATCTTTACTAATAACTTGTTGACCTTCGGATGGATTTTGACAGTCTTCCCATGCCAAATATGCCTTACATATTTTTAGATGATTCCACAAGGTTTTTGTCCCTGACTTTGTTGGACAGCTGAATTCTTTTCCACAATAGTTTCAGTTACATTTGTCACGATTGTCCTTCATTCTTGTGAAATGTTGCCATACATTTGATCTTGGGTTGAGAGTCTATTGGGTCTTAGACTCAGGCTGCTCAGACTCTGATCCGTCATTACGAGTTTGTTTCTTTTTGCTCCTTCGATTAGACTCGGGTGTTAGAACCTCTTCTTCTTCGTGTATATCTCTCTCGTCATCATCAAAATTTGGAGAGGATGAATCCATCTGCAAATCATAAGTCACATGCTAACAAAACAATAGACAAAGAGAGAAGAGGGCTAATGCATCATCAACAAAACACAAAACAAAAGACAAAGAGATATATATATATACATATGTAACGAATGGAAGCTGTGAGTCTCAACTTTTGTGTGCTATTTATCTATTAAGATGCCAATACAAAAACTGATGATGTTTTTTTTTTTAAAAGGCTGATGCGGACGGTAATGGAACAATAGACTATGGGGAATTTATAGCAGCTACAATGCATATCAATAGACTCGACAGAGAATAGCATCTCTACTCAACCTTCCAACACTTTGACAAAGACAACAGTGGGTAAGTATTTATAAAGCATTATCATCGGCCATGGAAAGTTGGAATATTCATGATTTAGCATCATTGTAACTAGATCCTAATTGTAGATTACAAAAGAAAAAAACTGAAACAAGCGAAACAGTCAGACAAAGAGGAAGTGAAATGGGCAACACTAAACACATCTCAAAGCACAAACATGGAAAATCAAAACAGGAACTCAACGATGGAACTCTAAAACAAGGAAATGGGAAGCCAATCAGCCCTAATTTCAGTCTCTAGCAGGAATCGTTAAAATCTAAAACAAGGAAATGGGAAGCCAATCAACCCTAATTTCAATCAATCATTCTACTAAGGACTCAAACAAATTCACTCAGAACGATTGTAGAAGCAAATTCCCATCTCTAAACCAAGAACAAGAAATCATGGCAACAAGACACGAAGATGAAGAGCCCAGTTTCAGTTTCAGTTTTACAAAATCCCAATTTTGAAGAAGACAAACCTTTGATTTCCTCCGTGAAGTTTCAGAAGGAGGAGAAGATGCGACAACCCTTTGATTTGGTGTATCCAGTTTGACGATTTGGTGTATAATTTTTAAGAGAGAAACCGTACTTTCTATCTGCGAGTGCGAAGAGAAAGAGTAAAGTAAAACTAGGGATTTAGGGATTTAGGGATTTAAGGATTTAGGGATCAAGTGTTATATTTTTGGGTTATTCGGGTTTTACTTCGGGTTTCGGGTAATACCCGAACCCGATCGGGTATCCGAACTTTAGAAACACTACACCCGATTGGGTTTTACATACTTACCAAACCCGAACCGAACCCCCTACTTCGGGTCGGGTTCGGGTTCGGGTTTCGGGTTTGGTTAATATGCCCAGGGCTAGGCTAGACATCCATATACTTGTAAGTTGCAATTTCCAGATTGCAATTTTGCGAGAATCGGTTTAGAACAAAATTAATCCATCACAGGTTGACATACCTCAGATATGTTCACCGAAATCACACAGTTTGAAGTATAAAGGAGATTGATCGAAGTTCTTTAATATCCATATATGAGAATAGTCTCTTGAGTGAAGGAAGGATGAGTACTTGTGGCTGATTTGCAGATGGGCGTAGATGAATCTGTTTTGGCTTAAGAGAGTTCTCTGGTCTTTACAAGTGACTTGAAACCTCACAAGTGGTTTCACTACAAGCCGACTGAGAATGTTCTCCACTAGATCTGCTGAGAGAACAAACTAACTAATTTTTTTACAAAAGCAACAACATCATGAGATTTGTGGATTTTCTCGCCCCGCTTCTCTGGTTTCTTCGCATAATAAGATTGATTGTCAAATAACCAAACTAGTACAGCAGCATATTTTTCAGCAGCTAGTAGACGGAAATGGGCTATACCAGACTCTGAAATAGGACCTTGACCATATGCTAACTGCTCTTTGAACTGTTTTCTAAGACTGTCTTTTACTTTTTGAATGAGAAAACAACTTCCAATCGATAATCTGTTTCACCCTCGTACAGTTTCAGCACAAGGTTTTTCTTTCCAAGGCTCTTCTCCTCCTTTTTTCTTAAGATCATTGGACTGTTTATCATTAATCTGCAGGATTGTTTGTGTAGATACCAAGAAACCAAGAAAAGATGGACAACACATGCTGAAATTTGCTTTATAACATGTCCTCTGATTCCACTATATTGCCTTTGTTTCTAAATGAGGACTCTCATCCTAGCTCTGTCTCTCACCCTAGGCGAGATCTTTTGAAATTTTCTTGATTGGATATTTCTTCTATTGTTAATCATCTGATTTTGATTCTTAATTATGTTGTTCATAGTGCATAATTCAGAATGAAATATATTTTTGAATATTAAAAAAAAAAATACAATTTCTGTGATTTAAATCTTATATATGTCATTGACAAAAAAAAAATCTTATATATGTCTCGTATACTATTTCAGAAAATGATATACATGACTTATAAAATCCAGAGTTTGAACATCGACGATATGCTAAAAAAATGTGGTTGACATATTAGTAAATAATTCCTCATTCCATACAGTATCAAACTTTGTAGATTAATTATCACCAAAACCATATACAAAATATATAACATCCAGACAAATAATAAATGTATGAATACTAGAAAGGATATATGAAGAGATACTATTTAAAGCATACAATCAAACATGATTAGTTTACGAACCTAAACCAGCAATGTAAGTGATACCAGTTGATGGTAACCACAGGTTCCCTTGTATGAATCGAGCTACCGTAAAGTTATTAGCCTCCGCGGAAGTATTCAACAAATGGTATCCTGGCCACTTAACACGACGGTCAAGACTAGCCCCCGGTCCGCTGTTCATATACTCACCATAATATAATGTATCCAATGCAAAATCTCCGTTCCATTCGAGCCATCCTTCGGGCTTGAGAGCATCACTCATGTAGTTTTGCATGAACACTGTTCTAGAATACAATTTCCACGGTCGACCCAAGTAAGTAGCGGTTGTATTTAAGTTTGGAAGTAGGTCGGTATCAGCCGTTATGCTGCTAAATTGGATTGTGAATCCAGTTGGTTCGTTTGGATCTTTACGTCCTTGAGCCGTGATGCTGTTCTTCTAGTTTGGTAGGCCTTGTTTGGCTTTTATTTGGCAGTTTTGGAATATGGCAGTGGCATCTCCGAATATAAAGTCTACGGTGCCTGTTATAATGCATTCTCTAAAGAATTGACGCATTGAGTGGGCATAGAGAGTGTCTTGGTAACCTCTCATCGCGCACCGATAAAAGACCCCGAGATCCGTATCCGACCGTAGTGCGACTGCTTGGTGTTTTTCAGGTCCTGCTGTGTTTTGGAACGTGATATCGCGTGCAATAAATCCTCTACCGCTCACAGCTGCAAAATATTTTATAACCAGTTCAAAAGTCTCATTCAATAGTAAAAGAAAACTTACAAAGATAAAATACCAAAATTTTTGATTCAACCATATACATCTCAGTTAAAAACTCATTTTAATATAAAAATTAACAATTCTATGGTAATAATAAAATTATTATTCTAAGTAACTATTGCAATATAATTTTAGAAAAAAATATAAACCTTGAAAATTCGTAATTTTTTAATTAAATTTTTGATATGATTAGATATTAGTATATCTGATAAAGTAGGTGAAAAAACGCTTAATTTATTTTACTAACCAAAAGTAGCAGACCGGAAAGTAGTCCAGCCATCGATAAAACTCCGGTTACCGGTGATCACGGTGGAATCAATGCCGTCACCAACCATCATAATGTTCCATTTCTTTTTTTTAATCTCCACATTCTCCACATATACACCTCTTTTCACATGTATCACATATCTTTTCGTGCTATAGTCAGGTGCGGCCAACACCGCGTCACTTATCGTCTTGAAATTCCCAGTCCCATCTGCGGCTACAACCGCGTCAGCAGCCGTTTGTGAGCTATCAGTTTGCAGCAACTTCCGGTCACCGGGTTTAACCCATGAGGGAAACTTACTGAAGCCACTATGAGCGGTGGCCGTCGTGTGGGCTTTCATGGGCTTGGATTTGGGCTTAGAGGGAGGAGGGTGAACCATCGTTAGTAAATTTCGGACGGTAGAACTGACCCGGCTAAGACCACTGGCCACGACTTTTCTGATAATTCCATTAGTGCCTTCGAAGCCGTCGAGACACGTGTCTTGGTTAGAAAGTGCGGCGCTTATCCATGTCCTTAGATCCGAACCCACGTCCCCTGTACTGTTATCTTTACCTGACAGTGACATTATTATGTACTTCATTCATTTACATTTTACATCTTGTTACACAATCGTACAAATGTCTGATAATGTATTAGTAGCATTTAATCAGAGCATATTATTGTAGAGTTTAATTTTTTGTATGTATTTTGGTTACTTAAGTTAATTTTGAAATGTGTTCCGACAGATTCCTAATATATATTGTGTACTCCTTTTTTTTTTTTTTTTTTTTTCATTTCTTGTAACGGAAATTCTTTTATTTCTTTCGAAATTCTAATTCTAATTAATTGGAAACACATCATGTGAACTGGCCACATAAAGTATATTTAAAGATCGACAATGCAATTAACTACGGACGTAGTTTTTATATTCATATTATAATATCAAGATCCACATAAATGCAAGGTTTTTTTGTTTTCTTTCTTTTCGTTTATGAAAAACTTATTAGTACGTTTACATTCATCTTTCTTCCTATAAAAGGGCAAGATTTCAAGGTTAACTTTGGAGCAAAATATTCTATACCCACGGGCCACGTCGAAGATTAATCACCGACGATTATAAGATACCAATTCACTTTCTTCTCTAAAGCAAAAAAAGTTCTGTGAATCCGATTCAGCAGAAGAAAAGTCTTGAAAGTTATCAAATATTTATTTAAAAGAGATGGAAAAGTAAAAACAAATAAAAAAAAGGTCGGTTTGTGTCAGTTGATGCTTAATAAATGGACTTGTGAAATATTCTTTTCCGTAGGCTCCTAGTTGCACAGTACAACTACTACTACTGACTCAAACAAAACAAATAACATAAAAAATGGACTTTGTTCAAAAAAAAAAAACATAAAAAATGGACTTACAATTGTAAAGCTACTAAACATATTAAATGCGAGTTATCGTGATTTTTATTAATCAACTTTGTTAAATTTTTAATTTATTTTTGGATAATTATTATTTGTAACTTTGTCTTTAAGTTTGTAATATTGTTGAACATAGCATCTTTTCGAGTTAACCTTGTAACATGATTTTGCATGCACAAAAAAAAAAAAAAAGACTAGTAAGTGTAAAAAAGTTACCGTTGGGGTTTTGAGAAGCAGAGATGATCCAAGAAAGCTCTTCGGCGGCGGAATCAAGAAGATCAACGCAATCAAGAATCGCATTGGACACTCGTGACTTCCCCACTTTCTTGTCGAACTTCGACACTATAGCTCCCGCTTTTTGTATAGCGTCAATGACAGTTTTGGCCGCTTCGGCGAACTCTGACGACGGGACTCTAAAACACTCCATTTGAACCAACCCATTAGAAGAAACCGCCTCTTTATGAGCGGAACATAAAGAGATGGTAAGAAAGAGGAAAAAGATCGGCGAGCCGACTTGGCGGAACGTAGTCATCTATCGGAAAACACAGAGGAAGTTGAAGAGTGTTTCTCTCACACTCTATGAAGAGATTTAATTGACGAGTTGAGGTGAGTGATGCGTGATATTATTTATTTGTGAGAGCGAGTCAGAGAGAGAGAGAGAGGGTAATGGCTAGCTAGGCAATAAAAAAGACGACATAGCCTCGCTTTTTATACTACCCGGTTATGGTTGAAACTATAATTAATCGATTTGGACAGCAACAAAATGTTTAGACTTTTGATATTCGTTGAAAATTTGTCGGACCACAAATCTACATGATTTGATAAGTTTTTATTCATCCCTATTCAAACGCGCGTAACATAAGTTTTTATTTTTGTTTTACCAGAAATATGTAGTTCTTGGTTAGTTCATCTTACAACAAAAATGGGTAGTCCAACTGTCCAAGGATGATACGTATCCCAAACTCATACCCATCTAAACTACGGATCTAGTTTTTGGTTCTGACTGAACACGTAGAACTAATATTCGAATTCTTACTTTATTTACTCGAGAGCTAAACAGATGCATCTCAAATGGGGTGGCATGCATAAAAAAAGTGTGGACAACTGGGACCACCCCTTAACCCAAAGGCGATGAATTGAATGAAACAATTGTTATCAAAATGAATTCAACAACGATGCGAGATGTGATCTGGGACAATCTTCTTCTACACGTGTCCTCTCAAACCATTATCCTCGTCGGTACTAGCATTGATGACGGTTTCTAAAATTTAGTATATTTTTTCTTGGCATACCATGCAATACACAAAAACTAAAAAATATTAAATTCATTTTTTTTTCTCTATAAGAATATTTTTTAAGAAAATATACATTTTAAACCACTAATATTCGGTTACGTCAAAGAAAATTGTAGCTTCTTGTGATGTTGTTGGAAATTGGAACAATTTTACTGCAGTGTGTAATCTTCCGTCTAGACAGGGCACAAGTTCATAGCTGACATAATTCCTATAATTTCATGGTTGCAATACAGACTTAATAGTACACGGATGACTTATTGTGATAACATATTAACAATACCGCTGTGTTTTTTTAGCTGTCGATGTTCTCTATACTAGTCTATATGCGAATAAAACATATGGCAGTAGACTAGCATTATGCTCTGGATTTTGTATAAAATGGTGCATTCTGTGCTGCTAAATGTTGTTTGTGCATTTTCTCGTCACAATTGGCTACAAATCCGCTTGAGTATATAGAATATTATCGTACATGTATGTACATTTTTTTTTAACTAAATCCGCAATATTTATAACATTGTATAGCTTGATTCTCTAGTTTTTATTACTGTGTTTATTATTCCTCATATGTATTATATATATATATATATTATTATTTTTGGAAGCCTAAACTGTATGAGAAACTAATTATCTTTCTGGTAGGTTGAAGTCTACATTATAGTTTTCCACCTCCATAATTTAATATATGATAATTCATTTAAAAAGCACAAATAAAAAATATAAGAAAGCATAACATGTCGGTTTTAAAACTGAAAAAATTTAAGAGTTGTGTGGAGTCATGTGTCGGTGCCTCACATTTCATATCGCACTTGTTTTTGTGTTACACTGTTATAAGTCTCATTGGTGGGTCTTAAATCTAATATTTTGGTCAATTTATCGGAGCCTATACTGGCTACTGCATGCATTTCTGTTGTCAAATTCTATACCATTTATAGTATACGTAGCGTTTTCAAAAACTCATATTCAATAAAGACCGTCCTTTGGATTTAATCTCAATTTTGTTTTTGTTAATTCCAGCTTTGAGAAATAAAACTGAGATGCATTCTTGTTATTATGTCCAAAAGCTTCAAGTTTGGAACCAATCGGCAATCACTATTTAACTCGATGAGTAAATACGATTAATTATATTTTGAAGAAAACATAAAAAGAAAAAAGAAAAAAAGATGCAAAAACGCGTTTAATAACTTTGAATCTTTTCTTCGCCATCATGTGCGCAATCACTTTCATGCAAATTTGCGTAATATGATAAGAGAACTTTTAGTATTAATTTGCTTGTATTTTTCAACGTCTAAGTAATTAACAAATTAAGACTGTTCTTCAAATTTTACAATGAAACAAAAACTGAACAGAATTTAAACAAATTTTGGATTAACCTCGGTTCCACTTTACTCCAGATTCGTAAAATATCGGTGATGGTTACGTCCGAACCGACTTCAAGTTGAGTGAAAATGATACTAAATTGTCTTTAGTTTTGAGCAACAATAATAATAATAAAAATTCAAATAAAGCAAAAACGCGTTCCATAACTTTGAAATCTTTTTTTTAGGCCATCATGTGCGCAATCACTTTCCAATTTTCCATGCAAATGCAAAGTAGTAATTACTCGGTGCTTTTGCTTTGGCATGCACGATCATCTTATCCCCTTTGTCTCTTGAGCTTAACCCACTCTGTAGCTAACAGGTGTTGCATCTCTATTGCGAGCTTTCTGAATAAGAAAATAGACGTAGCTTGTAATTTGTAAAAGGAAAAATGCTAAAAAAATCTCCATGTTATTTTTATTTGAAAGTTTAATATCCAATGGTTTTGTATTGGAATAAAAATGTCTAGTATATTTCTTTGATGCTTTTTAAAACATCATGTTATGTTGATTTGTTGAATCAAACATACGACTTAACAGACGTTAATTTGATTAACGGAATCCCTAAACCGGGTTAATTAAACCAAACACGTGGTTAATTGGTGTTAAACGAAAGACAATAATGCCCTTAGTTTTTTTTCCTCCAAATCGATTTCCTCCAACCTTAAAAACATTATTCCCCAATTTCTTTTCTTCTTCGTCGTGTGTGTTCTTCTTTGAACAATTTATGGATCGAGTGATGAGTGAAGACGTTTGTTTTTGTTGATTGGGTTCAGTGTTTTGGGCGTGAATTCTGAGAGTATCGCGGAGATGAGGTATGTCGATTTCCGGTTTTTAGGTTTAGGCTTATCGTCGATTGCAATTTTTGGGGCCGATTTAAATTTTTAGGGATTTTAGGGTTCATAGATTATATTATTAACAATTGGGTGGGTGAAATTGTTCATAGATTATATTATTTTTGATTGGGTGGGTGAAATCGAGATCAATTTAGGGTTCATAGATTTTATTATTTTAGGGTTCATAGATTTCAATTCGATTTATGTTTTTAGGGGTTTGTTTGTACTAATCGTGAATGTCTTCTTGTTGTGTCTAGTGCTTTCGAGTGTTTGAAGTGCAAAATACACTATAGAGGAGATGTATCAAGCAATGAGAAATCATTCGATAGGAGGAGATTTGAAAGACATGTTAGTGGATCCTGATTTGATGACATGGTCTATCTTCAGCGAGGTTTGCGTAGAGAATGAAGTGTATGGTGAAGTCGAAGATGTTTGGTATAAGCTTCCACATGAGGACATAAGTTCAGCAAGATCAATCGGCAAAGACAAAGATGGTGGGACTAGGGAGTTGTGTTGTGAAGCTGTTATTGGTGGTGAAGTCGATATATACATCAACAATGGAATCTCTGTACTAGAACCGTTTCCTCTTACAAATGACGATCTTGGTGAAGATGTTGCAGATGAGGAAGACGGAGTAGAAGATGATGCTGACCTCGATCACCATGGTGAACTTGATGGGTCGTTCTTGAAATGGGAACTAAAAGGCGAGATCCTGGCGGCTGTTGGGAGAGATGCAGATAATAGAATCTATCCTTTTTACATTGTAGCTATGTTGATAGACATTTTCTGACTAGTGTTTGGCAAGCGAACTACAAAGACAACATTCAACCTGTGAATGGAGAAAGATTGTGGCTTGGAACAGATAAAGGATCTATTGAAGTACTTTCCAAAAGAAAAAAGCGTGGGCGTCCTAAGAAGTATGCTAGGATAAAGGAACCAGGTGAATCATCAACCAATCCGTCTAAGGCTACAAGGGAAGGCTACAAGTGAAGGACAAACCGTAACTTGTACAAATTGCAAGCAACCAGGTCATAATAAAGGCACTTGCAAAAATCCGGCTTTACAACCAGCTCCTACACGCAAAAGAGGGAGACCAAGAAAGCGACTGGTAAGTATGATTATTGATTCTTTCTCTTTTATTACAACTTTCTGTTTGTGACATTTTAGCGTTTTTGAAGGATTTGATGAGAGTAAAGACACATAATGTGTTAAAAGAAGAATTATATTAGACTCTCATAATTGTAATTGTACAAAATACATTCTCTTATATAGAGATGAGTTTCCTAAATTAAGATTATGATAAATGTAAACTAAATATTATTTATACGATAATGCTAAACTTCTTAAATCAATATTAACATTTATCTAATATCTTCTAGAATAATATCTTCATGACTTCCATTTTCGAGGTATGGGTTTGTGAGTTCCTGGCGATGCCTTCCGGGTTGAGTAATGCGCCAGCAGCGTTTATGAGATTGATGAACAACGTGTTTCAGAAGTTTTTGGACGTGTCTGTCATTATTTTCATCGACGACAACATGGTATATTCTAAGAGTCCTGAAGAGCATGCAGTGCATTTGAGGGCAGTTCTGGAGAAGCTGCGGGCGCATAGATTGTTTGCTAAGTTGAGCAAGTGCAGTTTTTGGCAGCGTGAGATGGGATTTCTGGGTCATATTGTGTCTGCAGATGGGGTTTATGTAGATCCAGAAAAGATTCAGGCTATCATGGATTGGCCTAGACCGCAGAGTGCCACAGAGATCAGGATTTTCCTTGGTCTGGCAGGCTACTATAGGAGGTTTGTGCAGGGGTTTGCGAGCAGAGAACGTCCTATGACTAAGTTGACAGGGAAGGATGTTCCTTTTGTTTGGTCACAGGAGTGCAAGGAGGGCTTTGCAAGCCTGAAGGAGATGTTGACAACTACTCTAGTTTTGGCTTTGCCTGAGCAGGGAGAACCTATGTGGTGTATACAGATGCATCCAGAGTTGGTTTGGGGTGTGTGTTGATGCATTATCTTTACGGTGCAACGGTACATGTGTTTAAAGATCATAAGAGCCTGAAGTATATATTCACTCATCCCAAGCTGAATTTGAGGCAGAGGCGGTGGATGGAGCTGGTGGCGGATTATGATTTGGAGATAGCCTATCACCCTGGTAAGGCTAACTTGGTTGTTGCTGCTTTGAGTCGGAAGCGGGCGTTTTCGGCTCAGGAGCAGGATATGGAGTCTCTAGTAGGGGAGATTAGTGCTTTGTGTTTATGTGCTGTTTCTGAGGAGCCATTGGGTGTGGTTGCAGCGCATAGAGCATATCTGTTGAGCAGAATACGGTTGGCTCAGGAGAAGGATTTGTGGCTGGTGAATTCCTCAAAGGATGTTGATTCAGAGTATCGGGTTTCAGCTAATGGTACTATATTTGTGCATGGGCGGATTTGTTTGCCCAAGGATGAGGAGTTGAGGCAGGAGATCTTGAGAGAGGCTCATGCGAGCATGTTCTCTATTCATCCAAGAGCGACTAAGATGTACCGTGATCTCAAGAGGTACTATCACTGAGTTGGGATGAAGAAGGATGTGGCTAGTTGGGTCGTGAGGTGCGATGTGTGTCAGCTAGTTAAGGCTGAGCATCAGGTCCCTGGCAGGTTACTGAAGAGTCTTCCCATTCCAGAGTGGAAGTCGGATATGATTACTATGGACTTCGTGGTGGGTTTGCCAGTGTCCAGGACGTTTGATTCTATTTGGGTCATTGTGGACCGGTTGACTAAGTCGGCATATTTTCTGGCCATTAAGAAGACACATGGAACATCGGTCTTTGCTAAGAAGTATGTGAAGGAGATAGTCTGGTTGCATGGGGTGCCAGCGAGTATTGTGTCTAATAGGGATTCCAAGTTCACCTCAGTGTTTTGGAGGGCGTTTCAGGTAGAGATGGGCACTAAGGTGCATATGAGTACATCTTATCATCCCCAGACAGATAGATAGTCAGAGAGGACGATCCAGACGTTGGAGGATTTGGTGAGGATGTGTGTGTTGGATTTGGGTGGCCATTGGGCTGATCACTTGAGCTTGGTAGAGTTTTCTTACAACAACAGTTACCAGGCGAGTATTGGGATGGCTCCTTATGAGGCTTTGTATGGGAGGCCGTGTCGTAAACCGTTATGCTGGACTTAGGTTGGGGAGAGGAGCATTTACGGGGCAGATTTTGTTCAGGAGACCTTAGAAAAGATTCAGGTTCTCAAGTTGAACATGAAGGAAGCTCAGGATAGGCAGAAGTGTTATGCAAATAGGAGGAGGAGAGATCTTGAGTTTCAGGTGGGAGATAGAGTGTACCTCAAGATGGTCATGTTGCGGGGTCCGAACAGGTCATTGACACAGACTAAGTTGAGTCCGAGGTATATGGGTCCGTTCAGAGTGATTGAGCGGGTGGGACCGACGGCATATAAACTGGAGTTACCTGAGGTTATGCGTGCTTTCCACATGGTTTTTCATGTGTCTATGTTGCGAAAGTGTCTCCATGAGGATGATCAGTTGTTAGCTAAGATTCCTGAGCATCTTTATCCTAACATGACTTTGGAGGCGAGACCAGTGAGGGTTCTCGAGAGGAGGATCAAGGAACTTCGGAGGAAGAAGGTTCCTTTGATTAGAGTCCTTTGGGACTGTGATGGTGTTGAGGAGCAGACTTGGGAGCCAGAGGCGAGGATGAAGGCAAGGTTCAAGAAGTGGTTCGAGAAGCAGGTCGCTTAGGGGTGGTTGGTTGTGCGACTAAGTAACAAGATGAGGTGGTGTTCAGGATATGAAGTTCCGCGAAGCTGGTATCGGAAAAGGAAAGTTTCCTGAAATGGAATTTCCAAGAGTGGAAAGTTTCCAAAAGTGGAAAGTTCTAAAAATTGTAAGTTTTATGTGAGTTAGAATTGGACCATTTTTAGTGGTTAAGAGCCTTAGAGGGGCTTGTGTGGCATTTGTGGCGGACTTTAGAGTCATGGTGCCTGTGTGTGGCGGTCTTTTGAGACATTGTGTGGCTTTTGTGGTGGGTTGTTTAGCCAATTGTGTGGTATTTGTGGCTGGCTATTTAGCCAATTGTGTGGCCTTTGTGGCGGGCTGTTTAGCCATTGTGTGGCCTTTGTGGCGTGCTGTTTAGCTAATTGTGTGGCCTTTGTGGCGGGATGTTTAGCCAGTGTTGCATGTTTAGGCTGTCATTCAGGACAAGTGGTCTTCATGATTGATACTAAGATCTTTGTGTGTCCTAGTAAGTTCAATTAACCTTATGCTGTTGTAATACTTAAGGTGTCAATCCAGTTGGGAAACTTTACTATCACTCAAGATGCAATCATGATTTTACAAGTCAAGCCAATTCAAAGAGAGTGTTTTTATCTAACATTCCTAGAATGATGAAAATGCAAAACGAAAATGATCCATAGAACTAGAAACAAAAATGTATGACAAGAAGTAAACAAGAGTAAAAACGAAAACGAGTCTAAGCATGAACAAAACCGCAAGATCAGAAACAGCTTCAGGATGTAATAAAAATCAGAAAGAAAGAAGTCCTAAAGATGGGAGTAATTGATGGCGGTGGAGTATCCTAGTCTATAGGTGGAGGTTCCGGTGGTTGAGTCGTTCAGCTCGTGTGGTGTAAAAACGAGGGTCGAGTCAAGGGTGACAGATGCGTGTTTGTTCTCCGGGACTGCGACTAAAGCTTCAGAAGGATTAAGTCAGAATTGGTCGTGGGTGACAAACAACAGCGATGGCGGGACGTGTGTTGAGCTTGTCGGTCGAGTGGGAGATGGTCGACTCGAGTTAGACTGGTCGGGTGAGTGGAGTTGACTCATGCGGGATACTTCGGAACAGAGGATCGAGTGGCGTCGGTCGTGTCGTGTAGCGAGCTGGGATCGCTGGATGGGTCGAGTGGTGGTGAACGGTAGCAACGGAAGTGAGACTTGCGTTGAGCTTGCCGGTCGAGTAGGAGATGATAGACTCGAATGATAAGTAAAGATGGTGGTCGAGTGCACAGGTCAAGGGTGAGATGAGTTGACGGTCGAGTCGAGTTCCACGCGTGTTAAGCTTCCTCGTCGAGTGGGCTGGATGTAATCTTTTGAATGCTACTTTCACTTTCTTTTTCTCTGTTGCCTATATTCCCTTCTGTAGATTCCTGAATACTGAAAAACCAAAATCAAAAATTAAAAACACAAAGATCCTAAAGAATATGTACAGGGATACCTTTGGGTATTTCTCCCAAGTGAGCTTATTTAAAGTCCCTAGCTTGACTTTGCAGCTTTTTAGGCTTTTGGGGGTTCTTAGAGGAGCACAGAAGACTCCTCTGGCTGGACTTGATCAGCTAAATATTTTTTTAGTCTTTGGCCATTTACAGTAAATTCGCTGCCATCCTTGTTCATAAGATTGATGGCTCCAAATGGCAGAACATCTTTGACTATAAAAGGTCCAGACCACCTAGACTTAAGCTTTCCCGGAAATAACTTAAGTCTGGAGTTGAAAACCAAAACCTGATCTCCAGCCTTGGGCCCCTTGACAACAATTTTCATATCATGAAAATTATTGTTTCTTTCTTTATAAATCTTTGAGCTCTCATAGGCATCAAGTCTGATTTCTTCAAACTCATGTAGATCAAGAGCCCTCTTAGCCTGAGCTGTATCAATATCTAAGTTCAGCAACTTGAAAGCCCAGAGTGCTTTATACTAAACCTCTACAGGGAGATGACATGCTTTACCATAGATCAATTAAAATGGTGTTCGTTCTATTGGTGTCTTGAACGCTGTTCTGTACGCCCAGAGAGTCTCGTCCAACTTCACAGACCAGTCTTTCTTTGATATTCCAACAATCCTTGACAGAATACCCTTGATTTGTTTGTTCGAAACCTCAACTTGTCCGCTGGTCTGAGGATGATACGAAGTCGACACCTTGTGCTTGACACCATATTTTCTCAGCATACTCTCGAACACCTTGTTGACAAAGTGAGTTCCACCATCGCTGATCACTGCTCTAGGTATCCCATACCTTGGAAAAATTATGCTTTTGAACAGTATCAGAATAAACCACTTAGAAACATAATCAACCGCCATTAGAATGTAGACATTACCATTTGATGGAGGGTTGAAAGGTCCCATGAAGTCTATACCCCAAACATCAAATATCTCCTCATCTAGGATCGGATTTTGGGGCATTTCGTTCCTCCTTGTGATGTTGCCAATACTCTGATAGACATCACACTTGGTGATGAAAATGTGAGCGTCTTTAAACAAAGTTGGCCACCAGAGACCTGCTTGAAGAACCTTCTGAGCTGTCTTGAATGTGGCGAAGTGACCTCCATAGGTAGAGCCGTGATAGTGCTCAAGCACTCCCTGTACTTCCCCTTCTGCTATGCATCTTCAGAACAGACCGTCAGAACCTCTCTCGTACAGATAGGGTTCATCCCATAAATAGTGGTTGACCTCTCTGAGAAACTTCTTCTTCTGTAGGAATCCATGTCATCCGGAACTTCTCCACAAACCATGTAGTTCACGACATCTGCAAACCATGGTGCAGTCTCAGAAGTGATCGCCATGCATCTGATTCTGAGGTTGTCAAGCTCTGTGTCATGCATCTGCTCACAAACTTGGGCGACCAGAAGTTGTTCCTCAGGCATTGAATCATCTATGGGACCAGCATCTTCAATCCTCATTCTTGACAGATGGTCCGCAACTCCATTTTCTATGCCTTTCTTGTCAACAATCTCCATGTCAAACTCCTGAAGAAGCATAATCCATCTCAACAGTCTTGGTTTGGTATTCTTCTTCGAGTAGATGTGTCTCAGAGCAGCATGATCAGTATACACTATGACCTTCGAACCCATAAGATAACTCTTGAATTTTTCGAATGCAAACACAACTACTAGGAGTTCCTTCTCTGTGGTAGCGTACCTTCCTTGAGTTCGTCCAAGGTGCGACTTGCGTAATAGATGACATGAAGCTTCTTGTCAATACGATATCCCAGAACTGCTCCAACTGCGAAGTCTGAAGCATCACACATAATCTCAAACGGATGATCCCATTTCGGAGCTTGCACTATGGGTGCTGAAACCAAGGCCTCCTTGATCTTGCTGAAAGCTTCTAGACATGCTGCATCAAATTGGAACTCAACCTCCTTGCACAGCAACCTTGTTAATGGTCTTGCAAATTTTGAGAAGTCCTTGATGAATCTTCTGTAAAACCCAGCATGTCCCAGAAAACTTCTGATGTCCTTCACTGTCTTAGGCAGTTGAAGCTGAACCATGACCTCAATATTTTCCTTGTCAACCTCAATTCGTTTGTCAGAAATCTTGTGTCCCAGAACGATCCCTTCTTCAACCATGAGGTGGCACTTCTCTCAGTTCAATACCAGGTTCGTCTCCTCACATCGTGTCAATATCCTGCACAGATTCAACAAACATGAGGAGAAAGTGGAACCGTATACAAAGAAATCGTCCATAAACACTTCCACTGACTCATCAATTAGATCCGAAAAATTTGTTGTCATGCACCGTTGAAAGGTGGCAGGAGCATTGCACAAACCAAATGGCATGCGTCTGTAGGCGAAAGTGCCATAAGGACAAGTGAAGGTTGTCTTTTCCTGACCATTTGGGTGGATAGGGATTTGGAAGAATCCACCATACCCATCAAGGAAACAGTAGTAGGGGTGACTAGGGGTTGACGGTCTATTTCCCCACGAGAACTTTCATATCGAGTCAGATAGAGCCCAAACTATAACCCTGAGCTATTTATCCCCAAAAACAAAGTTCAAAATCTATTTATCCATAAAACTAAAGTTTTAAATCTAAATCTCCTCGAATTAATAGTTCGAGATCTATTAATCGACAAGCGTTGGTTTTATTGGTTCACTGACTGTTGAACCGGCTAACAAAAATACTAAACCAAATTAAACCTAATCTAAACCAAATATAATTATATTATTTAATTAATTGAAAAAACAAACTTGATTGCTTTCTTCTTCCTTCGCTTTTTTAATTCAGCAGACTTCTCCAATTTCATCCCCGGTGGTTTCCTCTGCAGCTTGTTTCTGGTAGGACCAAGAACTGATCACAAATTTAACACTAGATCACAACTAGAATCAAAATTGCTAACTTAAACAGACTCACATCTACATTCACACCCAAATTGCTTTCTTATGTACGTTTCTCTCTCTCATCTTCATTTCCTAAATTCTCCGTTAGATTTACCTTCCTAGTCATATAATGATATGACCATGCCTTGAATGATTACATTGCATGCGAGACTCAGTACCACCATGCCTTGAACCTCTTTTCATCTCTCCATCACTAAGTCCTTAAGGAATTTCTGGTAGTGAGGAACAAGTGCGAATGCATCTAGCAATGGCGTTCTCAACTCAATCTCATTGACTTGTTTTTCAAATAGGGCTTTGTATTTCTCAGTAAGCTGCTTCTTAAACCTCACCGGGAATGGTAGAGGAGGCTTGTATGGTGGAGGTATGAACATCGCAGGTTTGTCATCAGAAACAACAGGTTCATTAACTGCTTCAGGTTCGGACTGCTTCACTGGCTCGATAGGATCTTTGACTGCTTCGACGGGATCCTTTATCTGAGCTTCATCTTGAACAAAATCCTCCCCATCTAACTCCTCCATATCCTCAGTGATGTCTGGTACTCCTTGTCTGCGAGGTAATGTTTTCCCACTTCTCAGCGTAATGGCATTGGCGAACTCCTTGGGGTTCTAAACAGTCTTTCCTGGGAATTGGCCAGGCTTCGGTGTAGAAGTAGAAGCAGATTGGCCTTCCATATACCTTATCTTCGAATTCAGAGCTTCAAATTTGACGTTCAGATCATTGTATGAACATTCCATCCTCTGATTAAGGTCAGCAAACTTCTTAGTAGTATCCATAGAATTGCTAACTTGACCCTAAAGTATTTGTTGCATCATTTGCTTCATTTCATGGTCATGAGCATGTGTAGGTGGAACCTGTAGAGATGGAAATCCTGGTTGGGGTCTTGAGGGAGCCTGATAACCATGCTGGAACTGTTGCTTAGGCGCAAATCCCTGATTGTAAGGCATAAAAGGTTTTTTTTTACCTTGTTGCTGTTGTTGTGGAGGGTACACCTGAACTTGTGGATTAGCAACGTTGTTACTTCGGTAAGCCAAATTGGGGTTTGCCTTGTATTGGTTGTAACCTTTGTTGTATCCAACTTGATTCTGGACATAGCTGATCTCTTCAGACTGCTCACCCTTTCCAAGTTCCAGATGGGGAGGGTGAGCAGTCTGAAGAGATCAGCTATGTCCAGAATCAAGTTGGATACATCAAAGGCTACAACCAATACAAGGCAAACGCCAATTTGGCTTACCGAAGTAACAACGTAGCTAATCCACAAGTTCAGGTGTACCTTCCACAACAACAATAACAAGGTCAAAAAAAACCTTTTATACGAAGTGGACGCTCCTCTGCTGATTTAGCAAGATACGTTCTAGCTTCTCATTGACTTTCATTGTAGTTGCCGTCAGACTGGGCGAGATTCTTAACTAGTTGCCATCCTTCATGAACCTCTTTGTTCAAGAAATTACCATTAGAGGCAGTGTCAAGCAGTATGCAGATTTTTGGGAATACACCACGGTATAGGGTGCTCAGCAGTGACTCGTTGCTGAACCCATGGTGAGGACACTGGCTCCGGTAACCCTTGAAACGCTCCCACGCTTCATAGAATGATTCTGAGCTCTTCTGAGTAAAACCAGAGATGTCATTCCTGAGACGTGCATTTCTGGCATTGGAGAAGAACTTCGCCAAGAATGCTTTCTTGCAGTCATCCCAAGTGGTGATGGAGTCCTTGGGAATGTTTTTCTCCCATTGATGAGCTTTATCTCCCAGGGAGAATGGGAAGAGTCGCAACTTGAAACCATCCTCACTCACTCCATTGATCTTGGTGAGATTGCACAGATGGTCAAACTCGTCGAGGTGATCGAGTGGATCCTCCATAGGCAACCCGTGAAACTTGTTCCCTTGTATCATGGAGATCAGACCACTTTTGATCTTGAAGTTGTTGTTCTGCACGGCGGGAGGACGATTGAAGCACGCTGAGTATGAGTGTTCGGTGCATCCCCAACACCAATGTTTCGCGGTCTCGGATTTGGTCCATTAGGAGCGTCCATAGAGATAGGTGTGTGATGATCGACGAGAAGACGAGCTGGGCGTGGTGTTTGTAGCCGATTGATGTCGTCAATAGCAGGAAGGAGATTCTGAGTTCCTCTCGATCTGGTGTGCATGCAAGGTTGCAATCAACAGGATCCTGAGATGCAAAACAAACAAGCAGACAACAAAAATAAGTCAGTATTCAGAATGATGTGTGTAACAGAACTTAATCTTGTAAAACTTGAAATACTAAATGTAGCAAAACGAATCCTAAATGGCAACAGCGCCAAATTGATACTACTCAGATCCGGAAATCATCACCAAAGATGCGAATCCAGAAAACATTGAACAAAGCATAATAAGATAGATAAGAATGAGATGAACAACTTTGTAGAAGAAATCAAATGCAAAAATTAAACGGATTAAAAGATATCTGGATACAAGGTCTCCAAACGTTTTAGGTGGCTAGGTAGAACCTTAAGAACAAAATGAGATAAAAGATAAGATGTCCAGCCAAGACTTAACAAAACGTATTTATAGTAGTCCAACATGGAAAACCCTAGAACTTAAAATGACAAGGTAGGGAGTCGGTTTTGGGAATTCCCTCAAGCATGTGGATTGGAACGTCTTCCTGACATATGCGAACGAGTGGTGGCTAGAGTGGGTGATGGTGTTGGCGAGAACGGGTGGCTCGAGTGGTGGTTGGTCAACTCGAAGGATGTGGACTCGAACGAATCGAGTGGGCTGGTATCAGCTGACGAACGGGTCAAGCGGTACAAGGGTCGAGAAGAGGAGTCTTGACAGAACGACAGTCGGCCCGAGAGAGAAATATAACGTTGGCTCGAACGATGACACGAACAGCGACTCGAACGGCGTCTCGGACGATGTGTTCCTCACGCCTCCTAGATACCTGAAATACTCTGAAATGCACAATGTATGCAAGGATGATGCAAAAACTACCTAAATATGCAAAGTGTACAAAAAAGGCTAGAAATTGATGTGAAACGACTAGTTATCATAGCTAAATTCATGACAAACACATGCTTAGCAGAGACAAAATATAGACATATCAAATACTCTAATTTCTTATAGTGAGGCTTAAATTGTGTTACAATCCAAGCCATATTACTAATTATAAGAGGTAGAGATATATTAGAAGTGTTTAAACAAGACTTATTGCCATTTTGTCTGAAAACTAGCTAAAACCAACAAATCATTTCTTAGGGGAGCTAAAACTGCTTTTCTACTGTTTCTAGTAGGCCTCAGATTATAAATTCAACCAAAATAACCAAACCGAATCGAAGAGATATTTTGGGTGTTCAGTTCGGTTTTAATTATGGCGGCTGAACGGATCGGTACAATTTTTTTTTCACAAAAAAAAAACCAAAATATTTCGATTATTAAACCAAAAAAATCTACAAACCCGAAATTTGCCTTTAAAATAACCGAACCACCCAAAAAACCAAAATCGAAAAAGCAGAAGTAATTGAAATAAAACTGAAAAACTTAAAATTATCTCTAAATAACCCAAAAACCCATTTTTTTTGTTTTTAAACTAATTTCATTTAATTTGGGTTTTGAAATTTTAAAACCAAATTAACCAATAAACCAAAATAACCGAACCAAATTCACCGAAATATCATGTCCCAGGGCTAGTTTCTAGGCTCAAATTGTGCCACAATCCAATCTACATAACTAATTGTAAGAGTTAGGGATCCATTAGTTTAGACATGATTTATTACAATTTGTTCCAAAACCGGCTAAAAACAACAAAACATTGTTTAGGAGAACTAAATCTGCCTTTTTATTATTTCAAAGCTCAAAATGTGCCACAATCCAATCCATATGACTATTGTAAGAGTTAGGAATCCATATGGATAGTTTAGATATGACTTATTACAATCTTTTCCAAAACTGGTTAAAACAAACAAAACATTTTTTTAGGAGAAATAAAACTGTTTTTTTAGTGTTTCTAGGCTCAAAATGTGTCACAAACCAATACATATGGCTAATTGGAAGAGTTAGGGATCCATTAGGATAATTTAGACATGACTTATTACAATTTGTCCCAAAACTGCCTAAAACCAACAAAACATTGCTTAGAAGCACTAAAACTGGTTTGTTAGTGTTTTGAGGCTCAAATTTTTTCTTAATACAATCCATATAACTAATTGTAAGATGTAGAGATATATTAGGAGTCTTCAGCTAAAAATTATTACCATTTTGTCCTAAAAATGGCTAAAATCAACAAAACATTGCTTAGAAACACTAAAACCGGTTGTTAGTGTTTCTAGGCTCAAAATGTCTTACAATCCAATGCATATGATTAATTATAAGAGGTAGAGATGCATTAGTGGTGTTTAGACAAGACTTATTACCATTTTTTCCTAAAACTGGCTAAAACCAACAAAATATGGCAGGACGGGTTTCGTCATATTGATATAAATTTAAAATACATTAATTCGATGCTACACGGCTAAAACATCATTTTATTATTTTGGTAATATTATCGATATTAGTAAAATAGACATTTTATTAACTTTATTAAATTCATATTATGGAAAAAAAACAATTTGTTATGCAGTACTATGTGGTTAAATCATAAAATTAACAAAATTTATTATACAATTATAACAATAAAAAGCAAACAAATACAATTTATAATTTTATTTTTTTGGTTACAAATAATTTTTTCTGCAGTGTACCACATGTCTTTATCTAGTAATAAGAGAGATTAGAACAGAAAAACTGTAGATTTTTCTTTTTAAAGTCAAAACATAAGCAAAATATAAGCAATAAATAAGAAAAACATATACAAAATAAAAGCAAAATACAACTGAGAAACGACATTTTTTTTTTTTTTGGAGAAAAACTACGAATCAAATCTTAGTTCATTATCAACGAGAAAACGGCCAATGATTCAATTTGTGTGTGACTAATATGACTTGGAATTTTATTTACAGTTAGAATTAATTAATTAGGACCAAGAATCATAAGATTATCTGTTATGCTTAATAAATGTAGTTGGTACTAAGTACTAACTAATCTTTTAATAAATGTGGTTGGTTCATCTTTTTAACGAAAATGGTTCATAATCTTTTACAAAAATGGTTGGCAGTCCATGATATGGAATGATAAATTGATTTACGTTTCTGCATATTTTGGGGATTTAGAGATTAAAAAAAGACTTAAACACGAAAATATTTTTATGGGAGATTCTCAAAAATAGCATAAAAATAAGTTTTTTTTCCCAAATTTAACACAACATTTCTAAAATTCCAAAAGTAACATTAATTAATCTTTTAAAATTAAACACTAGCTTCAAAATCATGTAGGGTAATGAATGTTACTGAATCATGTAGTTCTAGAAACTAGCTTCAAAATCTGAGTAATGAATGTTACCGAATCTACATGATCGTAATATCTCTGTTTTAGACCAAAATATCAAAATAGGGTAACTTCTTCGTTTGTCTTTCTTAGCGAATATATTATTCTTTTCCGTTAAAAACCTTACACGAACGAAAAGGTAAGTAAAGAATATACTCATAAAGAGGATCGGAAGGCAATATTATTTACAAAGGGAATAAATGTGAAAAACAGCTCAGAGTCACCTGACTTTTCCTTAAGTTTTATATAATAATACGTATGAGAAGTTATTTAGTTGCCCTATTAGGGAGAGGTATGTAATGTATGTATATTTTAAAGAAAACTATAGAAGCTTTAAATAATGAACAACTTTCTTTATTATGTTTAGAAAATACCTCAAAACTAAACACCAAAGCTTTTAATTTCTCATACCTTTGATCACAACTCAATCAAAAATATTTATAGTCATAACACATCTTGTTATTCCTATTTTGATAACGGAAAACTTCTCTTTTCCTAATCCTATTACAATTGGAACTTTTCCTTTTAACCCTATCTTTTCATTAACCAACTTGTTAATGATATCTTGGGCTTCAAGCTTCAATCTTCTAGAAGCTTACTCCAACATTCACCCCCTTAAGCTTCAAGTTCTTCTTAGTGAGGTCTTGAACACCAATGAAGCTCCTCATTTCTTTGAACTGAATCCTTGCTAGGGCTTTAGTAAGAATATTTGTCTTCTGCTCTTCTCCTGGAATGAAAAACACTTCAATCTGACCATTTTCAACACACTCACGGATGAAGTGATATCGTTTATGGATATGCTTTGTTTTGTCGTGAAAGACTGGATTTTTGGTGAGCTCGATGACGGATTTGTTGTCGATATTCAGGATCACCACCTTGGTACTCTGCCCTTTAATTTCACTCAACAAATCCTGAAGTCAAATGGCTTGTTTTGCAGCTTCAGTTGCCGCCATGAACTCGGCCTCGCAGGAAGATAAAGCAATTGTCTGTTGCTTTTGCACACACCAAGTGATCGGTGTTTCTCCGAAGTAAAACATAAAACCTATAGTACTTCTACCATCGTCCAGGTCCACATTGTGACTACTATCACAATATCCAACAATATCTTTCGATCCTCCACGCTTGAAATGCAAACCATAAGCCAAAGTTCCTTGCAAATATCTAAGTATCTGTTTGAGTGCAGTTCCATGTGATTCTCTCGAATCCTGCATAAACCTACTCACAACTCCAACCGAGAAAGCAAGATCAGGCCTAGTGTGTAACAAATACCTCAAACAACCAATCCTCCTTCGATACAAAGTAGCGTCTGCAACCGGCTTCTCCTTCTGAGCTTTAGACAGTTTTAAACCAAACTCCATGGGAATATGTGCTAGGTTGCACTCATCCATCCTAGCTTCTTTCAAGATCCTTCTTGCATATCCCTCCTGTTTCAGTCAATCCCATTCTCACTCTGCAATACCTCAATGCCAAGGTAATAAGTGAGCTTGCCAAGGTCTGTCATCTCAAATTTTGAAGACATAGACACTTTAAACTCTTGTATAATCGGAAGTGAACTCCCAGTTATGAACAAATCATCAACATAGACAGCGACTATAAGAGTCTCTGCCCCATCTGTTCTTCGATACACAACACTTTCCTTTGAACACTTTGCAAACTTCAAACTTTTCATAATCTGATCCAGCTTCGTGTTCCATGCCCTTGGAGCCTGTCGCAAACCATACAAAGCTTTAGAGAGTTTGAAAACCTTATATTCTTCTCCCTTCTTTTCAAAACCTTCGGGTTGAGACACATAAACATCCTCGTTTAGCTCCCCATGTAAGAACGCAGTCTTGACGTCTAGGTGATGAATCTCCCAGCCGTGAGAAGCAGCCAAACCAACAAGCAATCTGATTGTCTCAAGTCGAGCTACTGGAGCAAAAACTTCATCGAAGTCAATCCCTTCTCGTTGAGCATATCCTTTTGCAACTAAACGAGCTTTAAACTTGCTGATTGAACCATCTGCGTTCCGCTTGATCTTAAAAACCCATTTAAGACCAATAACTTTAACACCTCTTGGTCTCTCTACTAATGTCCAAGTCTTGTTCTTGTTGATCGAATTTATTTCTTCTGCACACGCCTTTGTCCACTCAACTAGACCTTTTGCATCTTCAAAGTTCAATGGTTCATCATTGATAGATAAAAGAAGCCTCTCGCACTCAATATCAGCTAGAAGAGCATTGTCATCAAGATAGCTAGGCCGCTTTACAGATCTTTCTGATCGTCGAAGTGGAGGTCGATCAATTGTTTCTGTAGGGTCTGCAGTTTCTGCAGTGTCAATATCACCTTCGTCGTGATTTTCAGCAGAATCTTCATCATTATTAACCTCATCTAGCTCCTCTTGAGCATTGTTACCAGAATTGTTCTCTGTTTGATCACCACCATTGACATACGGACTTGTACCACCATCAGTGACTCCTCCCCAAGTCAAGCTAAACATACCTGGTGCAGTATCATTCACTTTGTTTGCTCCCTTCCAATTCCAACCACAACTCTCCTAGTTATTGGATTGTAAAGCCTATAAGCTTTTGATCCTGGCTCAATTCCAAGATGTACCAATGCTTGTGACTGATTATCCAATTTCTTGAAATTCACTGGTTCAACTTTTGCGTGAGCGAGACAACCGAAAACTCTAAGATGATCGACACTTGGTTTCTTGTTTTCAAAGCATTCATAGGGTGTTTGTCTATTTAGAGCTGTTGTAGGAACTCTATTTTTCAGATAGGTAGAGTGACGGAAAGCTTCACCCCATAAATAGTTTGGAACCCTCATTGCTTTCAAGATACTCCTTGTCATCTCCATCAAAGTTCGATTTCTTCTTTCAACTACCCCATTCTGCTGTGGAGTGTACGGAGTTGTCAAGTGCCTCATAATTCCATTTTTCTCAAAAAAATCCTGGAAATCGAGGTAAACTCACCTCCCCTATCAGTATGCAAGGTCTTGATTTCCTTTTCACATTCCTTCTCCACAAGGTTTTTAAATGCTTTGAACTTTTCAAACACATCACTTTTTTCTTTTAGCAAGATAGTCCACATATATCGAGTATGATCATCAACAATCACAAAGACATACCGATTTTGAGCTAATGTGGCTGGTGATATATGTCCACATAAATCTGCATGTAGCAGTTCTAAAGCTCGAGTGGCTCTATATTTTGCTGCAGTTGCAAAAACTTGACAAGTTTGTTTTCCAACTAAGCATGACTCGCACAGTTGGTTCTCCTTATCAATCCTTGGAAGACCAAAAACCATTTCCATTGATGACATGTCCCTGATGGTCTTGAAACTGATATGACCGAGCCTAGCATGCCATCTCCATGTTTCTTCTTCGCTCCTTGTATGTAAACAAGTCGGTTTACCAATTTTGAGATTTATCCTGTAAAGTCTGTTAGGAGATCTTAAAACTCTTACCAAGAGTCTTCCAAACGGATCATGTAAAGTAAGATAGTTCTGTCTCATTCTTACATCACAACCATACTCGGTTGCCTGTCCCAAACTCAGAATATTACTCTTAAGTTCTGGGATAAAATAGATGTCAGAAATAAGTGTTTGCTCACTGGTCTTTCCTTCGAACAGTATTGAACCCTTTCCTCCCATATCTACACATGATCCATCCCCAAACCTTACCTTACCTCTGATATTTTCATTCCACTCTGAGAAGAATGATCTCACACCAGTCATGTGATTACTTGCTCCATTGTCTAAGTACCATGTTCCCTCTTCTTTCTTCTCTTTCTCATACTTCTTTGGTACTAGATTTTCTTCATTCAAGAAAACAATCTCATGTATGTAGAGAGTTGTGTCTGCTTCAGCTATCTCTGTTTTTTTTACTTCTTGGAGATTTTGTTCTCTTTTTGGACAAGCGGATGCATAATGTCCAGGTTTATCACACCGAAAACAGATCAAAACCTTTTCCTTCTTCTCCTTGTTCTGATTCTGTTAATTTTGATTTGAAGAGTGATCTTGCTGATAGCTTCTTCCTCTGCCACAACCTCTGTTTCCTCTTCCTCCTCGTCCGCGACCTCGACCTCTTTAGTTCACAAAGTTCGATTGATCGGTTCTCACATTCATGAGTTTGTCTTGAGTCTCATCCTGCTTGCAGTTACTTAGTGTCCTTTCTTCGTAAACCTTAAGCCTCCCAATGATTTCTTCAAACCCAGTTGTATTGAGATCAAGAACCTGTTCTAATGAAGCGACAATCTGTATGAATTTTCTCTTGGAAGACTGCTCAAGAACTTTTTGACCAAACATGACTATTCTATTGGAACTCCTAGTGAAGTTGCTTTTGACGAGAGCTGCGACAATTTACTGGCAAAGTCATCGATTGAGTCTGACTCCGACATCCTTAACTTCTCGAAATCTGACATGAGGGTTTGCAGTCGAGCCTCCTTGACACGATCTGCTCCTAGATTCCGGTTTTTGATCATGTTCCAAATATCTCTTAGAGTTTTCTGATCACCAACTTGGAGAATAAGGTATTCGGGTATGGCTTGAAAGATCCATGTTGTTGCGATGTCGTTTTTTTCAGCATTGGTTGAACCTTGTTCTATCGTCTCCCATACCTTGTGTACGAGCAGCATAATCCTCATTCGCATAGCTCACACGGTATAGTTCATGGCAGATAGCATAGGGCATTGAAGCGAAGAGGGAACGCTCTCCTTGCGTGTTATGTTAGCTGCCATAATTGCTTCATCGTCTGCCATGGCTTGGCCGATAAGCTAGTTTTAAGGATCGTATTTCCTTAAAGCTCTCATACCAAAACGTCTCGGATATTGTCCTTGATATGCCAAGAAAGTGGCTCATCTACGATTGGGTTAGGGGAGTTGCTCTATCAAAAGATAAATTCCAATTCATCTTCAAATACGAACAAGATTTGGAAAAGATCCTCAATTTGGGAGCGCATACATATAATCAATGGTCTCTTTAGCTAGAAATATGGGTTGAAAAGCCTCCACCTGATTATCTTCAATCAACTCCGATTTGGGTACAAATTCGCAATATACCAGTTAATCATCATACGAAGGAAGCGATTACGGTGTTTGCTGAATTTGCAGGTCCAATCATCCAAGTAGAGTATGATCCTTCAATTTCTCAAAATAAGGACATTGTTCGGGCTGAGATTCTTTTTGATGTTTTGAAATCTCTTCGACGATCCAAAGTAATAAATCTTCCTTCTAGTGAAGCAATTACAATACTTTATGACTATGAACGGATCCAAAAGAGATGTTACTTTTGTCAACGCCTCACACATGAACGTGAAAAGTGTCCTCTGTTTTTACAAAAGCAAAAAGAACTCAAAGGAAAGATAAGCTTCTCTTCGTTCATGATAGATCTACAGTCTTATCCTCCTTCAACTATCATGTTATGAATATGCAAGCTGAATCAGATTTGGCTTCTCCACTCGAAAATGTTAACAATCCACCCTTGCCTTTTCTATCTGCAGAATCAAATGACAATCATCTTGAAACTTTCGATCAGAGTCGTCCAGAAGAAGAAGATACAATCTTTTCTGAGAATCTTTCTTCACCCTCCTCCTCACATCTGAATACAAACCATTTTCCTGAATCAGACAATCTTTTTGAGGTCCCTTTGGAATCTTCTTACGTTTTTGATGTTCTTAACTCTGAAGCGAGTACCTTTGGGACTTCAAAGGCAAACTCCAACTACAAAAAGAATTCTATGAAGCCAGCAAGAAATAAACGAGGTACTCCCATGTCTTCTCCCCAACTTCATATTGAGTTATCTATAAATACTTCGTGTAAAAGGAAAGCTTCTCTAGAAGGCAACAATAACTACAAAGTGGCTAAAACCACAAATCAGAAGATGGTCCCAATTGAGGGACCGTCTGAAATTTAATGAGCCTACTAAGCTGGAATTGTCAAGGATTGGGACGGTCCCAAGACTTGACAATTCCTATACTCAAGTCAATGTGTAAAGAACATTTCCCTGAGATCTTATTTCTGATGGAGACTATGAATAATAGTAATGTGTTGATAGATTTTCAGGAGTGGTTAGGCTATGATAGAGTGTTTATTATCAATCCTATAGGAAAGAGTGGAGGTTTGACTTTATTTTGGAAAAACAATGTTGATATCACCTTTCAGTTAGCAGATAAGCATCTTCTAGATTTTCATGTTCAGTTTGGATCTACAGACTTTTTTGTTTCGTGTGTTTATGGAGACCCCTTGTTTACATCAAGACCTTTAGTTTGGGAGAAACTAATGCGCATTGGTATTACAAGAAAAGAAAGTTGGTGTATGTTAGGAGACTTTAATGAAATTTTGAATAATGGAGAGAAATTGGGCGGACCTAGACGAAGTGAAGCCTCCTTCTTACCTTTTACTGATATGCTAAGAAGTTGTGATATGAATGAATTACCTTCC
This sequence comes from Camelina sativa, assembly GCF_030686135.1. Taxonomy (NCBI): domain Eukaryota; kingdom Viridiplantae; phylum Streptophyta; class Magnoliopsida; order Brassicales; family Brassicaceae; genus Camelina; species Camelina sativa. The sequence goes on from NC_141885.1 coordinate 11,677,231, forward strand.
TACGGAAATAGCTTCACTTGGGGAGGAAGGAGAAATGATTTGTGGATCCAGAGTAAATTGGATAGATGTTTTAGGAATAAAAATTGGTTCCAATTATTTCCAGCTTCTAATCAGACTTTTCTAGAGAAGAGAGGCTCATACCATATGTCAGTTCTAGTTAAGCTTCTATCCTCAAATAGTCTTTACAGAAGAAATGTCAGATTTGATAACAGACTATTAAATAAGCCTCGGGTAAAAGAAGTTGTATCCTCAGCCTGGACTAATAACAGTTCGTCTTCGGTTTCGGATAAGCTTCGCTGCTGTAGGAAAGCTTTGAGTATCTGGAAAAAGGAAAATTGTTTAAACTCTCTCGATAAGATAAATCAGATTCAGACAGCTTTGGAACAAGAAAAATCATCTGATTCTCCTTCCTCTTATCAAGTTCATTGCCTTAAGAATCAGTTGATTGTAGCATATAGAGAGGAAGAAACTTATTGGAGTCAGCAAAGTAGTGAAAAATGGCTTCAGGAAGGTGACTGTAATACAAAAAAATTCATTCTTCAGTTCAAGCAAATAGATCAAGAAACAGAATTCAAGCTTTGCTAGATAGTAAAGTCAGAAGCTTCCAAGGGAGAAGTTGCTATTATTTATTTCAATGAGATATTCAAGTCAACTAATCCTCAAAATTTTGACTGGTTATTTCATGACTTCAAGTCAAAAGTTACTACTCATATGAATGAAACCTTAATAAGTCCAGTGACTAGTGGGGAGATAAAAAAATATAGTTTTTTCAATAAACCCCACTAAAGCCCCAAGAGCTGATGGCATGACAGGTCTGTTTTTCAAAAATACTGGGACATCATAGGACCTCAAGTTACTTTGGAAGTTCAGAGCTTCTTTAATAATGGCTCCTTTCCTTCTGAATGGAATTACACTAAGCTTTGTCTTATCCTTAAAGTCAGGAATTCCAAGCTAATGTCAGATCTCAGGCCTATTAGTTTATGTTCAGTCCTTTACAAGATCATTTCTAAGATTTTAGCCTCAAGACTGCAACCTCTTCTACCCGAATTAGTATCTCTGATCCAGTATGTCTTTGTTTCCAAAAGATTAATCTCTGACAACATATCCATTGCCCATGAGTTGGTACACGCTTTAAGAACTAATCCTTCAATTTCTTATGAGTACATGGCAATAAAATCAGATATGTCCAAAACATTTGATAGGCTGGAATGGAATTATCTTAGAGGGTTGCTTACTGCATTAGGGTTTCATCATAAATGTATCCACTGGATTATGTTTTGTGTTTCTATTGTTACATACTCAGTAATGCTAAATGAGCAATTTTATGGGATAATATCTTCTCATAGAGGTTTGAGACAGGGTGATTCTATCTCTCGCTTTCTCTTTGTGCTTTGTATGGAAGGCCTTATTCATATGTTGAATAGAGCTGAAACTGCAAGGACAATTCAAGGAATTCAATTTTCTCCTTTTGGACCATCTATTCACCATCTTTTATTTGATGATGATACCCTTTTTAGCTATAAAGCTTATCTTTACCAAGCTGAAAATCTCCAGAAAATATTACAATCTTATGACGAGGTATCTGGTCTGAGGATTAATGTGTTTAAGTCTTCAATAACTTTTGGATCTAATGTGGATCAGCAAACTCAGGATTCTATTAAGCGTTTAACAGGAATTCATAATGAAGGAGGAGTTGGTTCATACTTAGGTCTTCCAGAGTGTTTTAGTAGTTCTAAAGTTGATATGCTGGATTATATTTTTGACAAATTAAAATCAAAGTTATCAGACTGGTTTGAACGCACCTTATATCTTGGAGGCAAAGAAATCCTTCTGAAAGAAATCATATTTATGCAATGACGTGTTTCAAGCTGCCTATTGCAACCTGTGAAAAAAAATCACCTCGAAAATGTCTAGTTTTTGGTGGAATTCATTGGAACACAAGAGAAAGATACACTGGATAAGTTGGGAGAAGTTATGTTTAACAAAAGAGCAAGGAGGAATAGGATTTAAGGATTTGCAAGCTTTTAATCAAGCATTATTAGCCAAAGAAGCATGGAGGATCATACAATACCCGAACTGTCTTTTTGCTAAAGTTATGAAAAGCAGATACTTTGTTAACAATGAATTTTTAACTACAGTAATGGGCTATCACCCTTCTTTTATCTAGAGAAGAGTTCTTCATGGTAGAGAACATATGTTGAAAGGGATCAAAAGAATGATTGGTAATGGTCAGAGCACATATGTTTGGGCAGATCCATGGCTCTTATACGAAAAAAGAAGAATTCCTTTAATGAAAAATATTTTCATTAATTTGGACTTGAAGGTATCATATCTTATCGATTTCTCTAGCAGAAACTGGAATAGAGGAATTATTCTATCCAAGAGATGTGAGTCTTATCTTATCCAATAAACCAGTGATATCACGATCTGATTTTTGGAGTTGGAAGTATACTAAGAGTGGAGATTACTCAGTCAAAACAGGGTATGCTCTAGCTAGTCAATCGAATAAGCAAGAATTGCTCTCTGAAGTTGAAACGAGACCCTCTCTCAATGACTTAAAAACTCAGGTATGGTCAATTCAAACTTCTCCAAAAATTAAAAATTTTATATGGCGAGCATTAAGCGGAGCAATTGCGGTTGCAGACAGGTTAGAAAGTAGAGGTTTGAGTACATACATGAGATGTCAGTTTTGCGGACTTGAAAAAGAATCCATCAATCATGTTTTATTCTCCTGCTCTATTGCTAGGCAAGTTTGGGCTTTGTCGGAATTCCCATCCTCTGAAGGGGGTTTTGATATTGCCTCTGAATACGCAAATTTAACCTATTTAATATCTACAGAAAAGAATCAGAAAATTCCCCTCTACATCAGAAGGAGATATCCTTGGATACTTTGGTATCTCTGGAAACACAGGAATGATTTCTCTTTTGAAGGTAAATCTAAGGATCTAATGGCATTGGAGCTCAAAATCAGAGAGGAAACAACTTTTTGGTTTATTGCTCAAGGTATCGAAGATCGTTATGCAAGTTCTAAAGTTTATGACATAGGAAAAGATCGGTTGGATTGGATTAATCCGCCTAGGTTCTGGTTAAAATGCAATACAGGGATGGTCTGGTGTAAACATACAAGAATAGGTGGATTTTCCTGGGTTGTAAGAGATTGGACTGGCAATGTTAGGCTGCATAGTCGACGGTCATTCTCTAGCATTCCAAGCTTGTTGGATGCTAAGTTTCAAAGTATTTTGTGGGCTGTAGACAGCATGGTGAATCACAAAATTAATCAAGTGATCTTCTCTGGTGAAGCCTTTGAAATGATCAATGCAGTTAACTATCTTCAGAATTTAGAAGAAGTCTCTGTTTTATAAAGGACTAGAAAATAGAGATTGCACCGTCTCATTCCAATCAAGGAGCTTCCTATATTGCCCAGAGTGTGCTACAATATAATCTTTTTAACTTAGAAGGGAGAAATCATTTCTAGTTGAATTTTACTCTTTGATCCTGCAGTTTGGATAAGGTTTCTAATTTTTTAAGGTTTTCATCCCCTTTACTTCTCGGTTCTTAACCCTCTTTTACTTCACTATATAAATAACCCCTTCCAGAGTTTTTAAGAACTCATTGTCATTCCCATTAAAAAAAAAAAACAAATAGAGTCTAATGGAGAAGGATTTGTGGGACGACCTTCAATACTTAGCATTAGGGAGAGATGAACCAGAGCTTTTAATTCCAAACTCGGATTATGAAGAAGTTATAGCCAGCAATAAGTTAAAAACATTCTAGATAGTTTCTCTAGACTACTACAGTGAGCAGCACACTGACCAATTAGAAAAAACCAGGAACAAAATCAATCGAAAGACTCACCACACTGACCAATTAGTAAAAACCAGGAACAAACAGTGACGAGCCGAGACAAGAGAGAAACGAAGAAACCACCGGTAATGGAGGAAACGACATCGTCGGAGGCAGAGGAAGTTGCGGCAGCTGAGGATGATACGGGTGCAGAGGAGGAAGCGGCGGCGGTTGCAGCGGATGTGCGGTGATCGAGGAGCTCGAGAAACCGAAGTCGAAGATGTCGACTGGGAAAGCACTTTCTTTGTTCATCAGCTCCCGAATTCTAACCTCAACGACATCCCTGATATGTCAAAAGATTACAGGTAACATACAAAAGTTGTGTTCAACGAATTTAGAAAAAAAACAACAATTGATTTGCGTTCCATGTATCTTAACGGGACGGCGATGAAGGATTTCGGAAAGAGGCTGGAGAATTTAGCAGAGGAAGTATTAGACTTGCTGTGTGAAAACCTGGGGTTAGACAAAGAAGGTGTTTCATGGGACAAAGGGTCCAACTTTTGGGACAAAAAGTTAGCAACTATCCACCATGTCCTAAACCAGAGCAGATCAAAAGGGCTTAGATCTCACACAGATGCAGGAGGCCTCATATTGCTATTTCAAGACGATACGGTCAGTGGTCTTCAGCTTTTCAAAGATGGCGATTGGGTTGATGTTCCTCCTCTCAAGCATTCCATTGTCATCAACCTTGGGGACCAACTTGAGGTACAATTGTACTCGGGTTGTGTTTTTCTTAATCCTCGTAATGATACTATGGAAGCAATAGACGTTATAACCGAAACTTAACCAAACTAAGCATGTACTAATTTAGTTGAATCTTGTATATAAAAAGAAGCACCTAGTATCAGCATATTGGTTTAGGCTTAACCTCCTCATCAAAAGTGCGTAGGTGATAACAAACGGAAAGTATAAGAGCGTAATGCACCGTGTGGTAACCCAAAAGGAAGGAAACCGGATGTCGGTTGCTTCGTTCTACAATCCTGGAAAGGAGGCCGAGATCTCTCCTGCACCATCTCTTGTTGATGAAGACTCGGAATATCCGAGTTTTGTGTTTGACGACTACATGAAGCTCTATGCCGGACTCAAATTTCAGCCTAAGGAGCCACGGTTTGAGTTGATGAAGAATGCTGCAGCAACCGCAGATTTGAATCCGTTGGCCACCATGGAGACCTTCTAAATGGTATGGAACTTTCTATGAAGGCAAGAAAAGACAAGAAAATAACGGACTGGGCTTGAAAATCTGTGATGATATCAATAAATAAAAAGGGGTATCTAATGTCGTCAAGAACTAAGTGAGTAGCTGTAATCAATGATTGAATCTGGTGTGTTTAAGTGTGGGAATGTTTATGAAATAGTTTGTTTCTTGGTTCCTATAAAATCGATTCTCCTTTGTCAGTTTTATAAAGACTCCAACACTGTTTAAAACTTGTAAACCTACTAAGTTGGGTGAAAATACAATATGACAATTTGTGATATAACAAAAATTAGTGATGAGTTCTAAGAAAAATTCATATTTTATAAAAACACTGTTACCAAAGTTCAGACAATACAACAACAAACTAAATAAAAACGAGTGATGAGTTCTAAGAAAAAATTATATTCATAAAAACACTTTCAAAGTTTAGAAAATACAACAACAAATGACGTCTAAAATGTGGATCGCAAATGAACAACCAAATGCAAACGCTGTGATGCGTACGAGCTGGTTCTGATCATCTTAGTCTAAATCGTTACACTCTTACACATGACTTTATTTATCGTGTACTCACATAAACTGCTAAAAATTGCAAATTCGAAATCGACAAGGGACGGCAGTGTTTGATCGAAACTAATAAACTATAATTACACGATTCAAGTCTACAATGTCAATGAAACAACGAGTACTTAAAACTAGGGAAAATGACACCCACACCCACTTTCTCCTAAAGTATTGTCACAAAAACCCACTTTCTACTCATAGTATACTTTCCCAAGTTTTTTGCTTATGTGTCCACTTTCCTTTTACATTTTTGCCCTTACTAACAATTTACCTCTCTTTCTCTCCTTCTTTTCTCTCTTTTTCTCTTCTTTTTTGTTGTTAACACTTTAACAAAGTAAAATATATTTATTTGTTATCATAAAACAAATTTTCTATTTATTTATATAAAATATGTTATGATTATATATTTTTTACATTTTAAGATACATATTGCTATATTTTTTATGAATTTTTAGATTATACAGTATCCATCAGTCGTTGAACATTTGTTCAATTATAAGTAGATAATCAATTGCAGTATTGTTAATAGATAGTTACTTGTGTTTATTCATACAAAATATACATATATAAATTTGGTTAGATCTTTATCCATAGCATATTATCCATAACACAACATAGACCAAATAAGTACAAAACCCTTTAATTCTAAATTTTAAATCCTAGATTTAGGGTTTAGGGTTTAGGGTTTAGGGTTTAGGGTTTAGTAATGAAAATTTAGTAACTTTAGTTGGTAATAAACATACTAAATTTTAAGTTTAGTAACTTTAGTTGTTGACAAACAAAAAAAAGTTAACCTTATACCCTAAATATTAAATCCTAACACCACATAGACACTAAATCCATATAAGCCCAAAAACGTAAACCTTATACCCTAAATCTTAAATCCTAAACCCTAAACCATACACCTTGAACCCTAAATCCTAAACCATGAATTAAAAATATAGACACATCATCCACATACCTAAACCTAAACTTTTAACCTTAACCCCTAAATCCTACACCTTGAACCTTAGACAATACAACTTGAACTCAAAACATAGACATTGAATCTATATACCATCTAAAGTCTAAACACTAAACTATGGTGATGTTTGAACATGCAACAAACTTGTCAATAAATTTCATCTGGATTGCTTGTCCACGTGGTCAGAGTTTGGTGGATAGGCTTAGAGATTAATAATGACCATGTTTGTTGTGTAGTCTGCTTCTAGTGACACTTCTAAGTTCTAATATCTCTAATTCTAGCTTAAAAATAGTACAAAAACATTTGGCTAAAAGACATCTAAGTGGCTAAACTATAGTGATGTTTGAACATGCAACAAACTTGTCAATAAATTTCATCTAGATTGCTTGTCCACGTGGTCAGAATTTGGTGGATAGGCTTTGAGATTAATAATGACCATGTTTATTGTGTAGTATGCTTCTAGTGACACTTCTAAGTTCTAATATACCTACTTCTAGCTGAAAAATAGTACAAAAACATTTAGCTAAAAGAAATCTATGTGGCTAATTTATCTTGGACAAATTTCTGCTCATGTAAAGAATGAGCAAGATATTATAAGATAAGTATCCATAACTACTAATCCACATGATTGATATTCAATGTTCTAAATAAATCAATGTTGTTAATTTTTATTTTGTTTATCAACCACTTATGAGTGTATATGTTTCTGGACCAACACAAAATATGAAGCAAGGAGCTCATGGTGTCTATGGATTTAATTGTGTGGATGTTGTATGATGATTCTTTGGTCTGTCTACATTGGTATCCACAAAAAAATATCCACATGATCACATCCATAGCCATCATTCAACTGCTATTCTTCAGCTTAATGTCTAGATATGCTTTGTAAATCCATGGAAACCTATCCACAATTTCTCTATCCACTAAACTTGTTTTTTTTTTTTAAAGTGAATAGTTTTGGTTTTAGGTTCAAGGTTTATGTTCTAGGATTTAAAATTTAGAATTAAAGGGTTTTGTACTTATTTGGTCTATGTTGTGTTATGGATAATATGCTATGGATAAAGATCTAACCAAATTTATGTATGTATAAACACAAGTAACTATCTATTAACAATACTGCAATTGATTATCCACTTATAATTGAACAAATGTTCAACGACTGATGGATACTGTATAATCTAAAAATTCATAAAAAATATAGCAATATGTATCTTAAAATGTAAAAAATATATAATCATAACATATTTTATATATATAAATAGAAAATTTGTTTTATGATAACAAATAAATATATTTTACTTTGTTAAAGTGTTAACATTAACAACAAAAAAGAAGAGAAAAAGAGAGAAAAGAAGGAGAGAAAGAAGAGGTAAGTTGTTAGTAAGGGCAAAAATGTAAAAGAAAAGTGGACACATAAGCAAAAAACTTGAGAAAGTATACCATGAGTGGAAAGTGGGTTTTTGTGACAGAACTCACACCCAAAGTGGGTTTTCATGACATTTTCCCTTAAAACTAAAGACGGTCTGAACAACAGACTTGCGAACAACATCTCACAGAATCATCCAAAAATGCCTTAATATTTGAGGTTTTCAGTTTGACGCGAATGTAAGATAGGAGCAAGAAAAAGCAACTGATATGGTATGAGTACCACTGGCAATTTAATTGGGATGTGCTCTCTAATCAGGGAAAAATCATTCCAATGTAGGAAAAAAAACAACCCAAACTGTGGGCAGTAAATGACATTGAGAGTGTTTCAGCTTGCCACAATATCATGGCGTATATATCATTTACTGTTGCAAAAGTGGCTTCAATTGTGCTTTGAAAAGGTTGGCTAGTGCACCTCGTATGTCCATCTGCAAGAGAAAACTCATGGGGTTAGATCCACCGATTAACATTATAGACAAAAGAAAATTATGTGTGGCTCAAAAACTCGAAACGAACTCAAAAACCAAGTTCAGGTGTGTGTAAAAATTATACAAGAAAACGAAGCCAAAGCTGGGGTGTACTAAAAGTAAAGGAATTCAGTAACTTGCCTGTTCGCAGCAGACAAGTCTCGTCAGCAGAGGGTAGAACTCTCTCATGTGCTTCCTGAATATCGTGTTGTTCATAAAGCACATGCCTTCCAAAACCTGAAACAAGATGACAATAAGAAAATTATCCTTCCTATCAGAAAAATTTGTAGTCTCAGTGACAAATGTGTAAGCAATTAAGATGTATTACCTTCACAATGACGGGAGAACGCAGCTCCAGTACCCGATGAACATCCATGTTTGTAGTCTCCCCCAAAGTGGACTGCAGCTCAGATGTTTCTTTCAGCACCTGTTCACAAAACGATACCAATTTTTCTTCCGCTGCACCTTCTAGTCTATCTTCCGTGTTAGATGCATCATCTGCAAGCCCAGAAGCTGTCTTTTGCAAGACGTCCAAATATATGGTGGTTCCTTCCAGCTCTTGCCGGAGAAGGTTTAAAGGTGGCCTGTAAATAATGAATAGTTCAAATGCTATGCAAGGAGGAAAAATACCTATTACTCAGTCCAAAGGCTCAGTCACCAACCTCTCCGCGGGAATGTGATTCATACGTGTTCTAAGATTAGAATATGAATTGTAGGAAGCAGCAAAATCTATGAAAGAGAATAAGATGTCCATAATCGCAATCTTCTGAGGTGTTTTCAAATTACTCCAGTATTTTTGCTGCAGATTTAACATCAAGCAGGAAAGATGCAACTGTCAGTTCACAACACCCGGCACATTTCCTCTTAAGCTTATTGGGGATCAGGGGTTGAGGAATAAGAGTGTCTGCTTAAGATCATACATCGTAGCAAAGCAGAGAAGACATCAAAATACCTGGATACTGTTGATCGCTCCGAGTAATAGTAATTGTGTAATGCATTTGCCTCTAATAGTTCCCAGAGCTGGGCTCTCTTCTTCTCTGCTGTCAGGCTCTATAGGATCCTCATGCTACAGAAGAAAGTAATTAGTAAAGAAATTTCCATGTATATCATATTTACTTGGAGAAACAAAAGTGTGACAAAAAAAAAGGAATGACCAGTGAAGAGTGTATATTAGCAAAGATATATCAAATGGATAAAAAGCCGGGCATATGCAAAATACCTTGTATGGAGAAGAGGGTACAGCAGACACTTCTGCAGTAGAGCTTTTTGGTTGAGATGTGAGATTCCTAAGGAAGAGATTGTCCATGAATCTTTGACCAAAAGTCTGACTCCGCTGCAGATTCACATCATCCCCATCCTTTTGAGCCCTTCCAGATGAGGATGGTCGACCTTTAATGGGAAACATAAAGGTTAAAAAAACATGGCATTGTATAAATTCAATTTTCTTATAGATAGTTTATCAGGCCAGACATGTCCTACGTAACTGAAATGATTTTCCAACACCATAACGGAATCCTGTAAATTGTTTAAGCATAAATCCAAAGTTCTACGGAGTAAAGAGGCAACCTTCAGAACCATCAGACTTAGACTGTATCCCAGATTCTAGGGAAGCACCATGAGTACCAATCCTTGGAGATGCCTGAGCAGAAACTTTCCCATTATCTTTAATATCATCCGGATTAGGATCACCTCTTGGAGACTCAGAGGCATCGGCCTCTATTTCTCCTGTCAGAACTAAGTTGTTTTTCGGATTGTCAAAACTCAAAGCATTCAACAGCTCCAGCGGTTGAGTTGTGTATGATGCATCTCTGGCAAGTGAAAGAAAAAGTTAGATTCAACAATTGAAGATAAAAGTTTGTAACGAAAGATGGTTACCTAATGCTTTTTAAGAGCATATCCCAGTCGCCCTCACTAAATTGGTGGCCTCCAACCTCTATCAGGTGAACCAATGCTCCTAAAGAAATTGAGACAACTGTCTGATCTGATTTCTTCGCACAGTCTAGGAGCAAATTTAAAAGTGGAGGCAGCATAAAACAAACTTCCTGCTCCAAAGGTAAAAAATTCGAAGGGTCAAATTTGCAGCACGCAATAATATGTTTCAACGCTACATGTTACGCAAAATTTTCTGCACGATTTCATGTAGTAAACATGACAAGTACTGCAATAAGTCTGAAAGTTAATTGAGTAATAATGGACGAGATGAGCACAAAGGGAGCAAACGAAGAAAGCTTCATCAGTACCTTGTAGAACGTATTGAAGAGATTGCAGAGGAGCTGAAGGGAATGAATGCTTGTTTCACGAAATTTTACATCCCCAGAAGATATTAAGCTTTCCTTTCCAGCATGACTCACTTGATTAAAAATTGGAAACAAGATTTGACGGAAGATACTCTCCCAGAAACGTGTCGAAAACTTCTTTCCCCTTTCATTCAGCAAATCAAACAACACTTCCAGAGCACAGTTTCTAACTTCGGGCCTAAAATCAGATGTGAGATCGGATAAACCGGCAAGCATCGGAAACCAGTAATGCTCTGTCACATCAATAGTTTCATCCTCATTGGTATCAATGGGCTTGAGAACACCACCAGGTATAAGTCCCTGAGAATCATCATACGCTAGGCAAATGAGCACATGTAGTTACAGAGGGAGAACTAAAAAGGAAGTGAGGGAGCTAGAAGACAGCCGAAAAAGTAGATACGAACGGGAAGGAGTGTGGAGCATAGGATCGAAGTTATAATAGAAAAATACAACGCTGAATTATCAGGCAAAATTTGGCTTGAAAACATACCTCTGCAAGCCGATCCTCACATATTCTGAGAAGGGCAATAGCTTTCAGGCTTATACGGTCTGAAGCTTTGTTATTGGCAAACCTGATGAGACAGTTGACGCAATCCATGAAGCAGTCTCCGATCACTTGATCAAAGTGTTCAAGAATAACTGCAAACAAACTAGTGGTTACACAAACATTTATCGAAACAAAAAAGTGAGAAAAAATACTAAAACTGGGATACAGGTGCAAGAGTTTGATGGACAGTTTGTCACCTTGCTCAACATTCTCAAATGATTTCTCAACTATCGATTCAACTTCGTCATCTGCAGCTGCTGTGAATATCATAAAAACACTCCTCCATCCCGATTTTATACTTCCAACTTTAGATTTTATCATCTATATAAAAAAAAATTTGATTACCTGCTGACAAAATGGCTGCATACTACCGAATGACAAAATTCCAGGAAACACATTCATTTTAGAATTTAGAAAAGACTAAGCAAACAACCTGAACGATGCAGTCAACAATTAGGCTCCTTATGGTCTGACTTTGAGTATTCCGCATGATGATAACGAACGGTTTGAGAATATCATTTTGAAATGTGAAATTGGTGAGCTCAGCACGTTCCAAATATTTCATCCCCAGTTGCCTCAGAGAATCTATGGCATACATTGCAATCTTTTCATCATGATGGCTACCAGCAGCTACGAAATGTTCAGCAAGGACATACCATATTCTTGCCCAGACCTGATATATGTAACAAAACAAACAAAATAAGTAATATGTATATGTATTTTTAAGTATCAAAATGCATGTATAGCCTAAGATACATAATCTATCAGGCCTTCCATATTACTTTGACAAGGAGTGAGGAAGCAGCTGTATAACAGACACCAAAATTTGTTGCAATGCACACTAGAGAGTCAAATTTATAACAAAATAGACAGAACAGTTAACAAAGTTCCCCGTTTTACTCTCTGATTGTGTTATTGTTAATGCTTCTCATTCTAAGGGTGTACACAGTTTCAAGTTGCATGAGGTATGAGGATAGGATATGTGTTCTGACTATTTTTAAGTTCCCATAGTTAACCATGCATTGAGTAGGATAAAAGACTATCAGAAGAATACCATTCGAATACGAGCTATATTGTAATAACTGATCTCAACAAGCTTCTGCAAGCTGAAAACACGGGCAGGAGACTGTTTCAGTTCTTCAGCTGAAACACCACATAGAGCAGTAAAGAATTCCACAACAGATTCACTGGGCAGCTTCACACTGTTTACAAAAACTTGTTCAGCTGGTCTCCCGGCTAATTCCTTCAATGATTGAACAACCCCATCCCTGGATATCTGGTTTGATCCATGCATTACTGTCGCAGCAATTCCAGGAGTAGAAATAATGAATTCTAGCCGAGAAACACATTCTAAAACTGCATTCCAAGTATCTTGAAGGGTATCAGGTTCTGAGTCACACAAAGACAGTAATATCCTAAGTGCTTCAACATTTTTGCTCCGCATTTCTTTTGGAGCATGCAAGAAAGTGAACCTATGGACAATTCAAGGAAAAATAGTCAACATGCCATAATAGCTTTCTGCTCCAACAAAACTTGCACTGTGATGGCACAATACCTCCCATAAATTGCCAATACACAAGGCAACCTAAATAAATATTCAACGCTCAAACATAAAAGGGAATGTGAAGAAAGTGTTACAAGTTTACCTGACAAGCGATGTTAGAAAGGCATATCGCATTGTATCCATTCCAAGAACAAAAGCAATATGTATGCCAGCTTTAAATCCCTCCATGCAGAGAAGAATCCTTGGTTTGTTATCACCTACTTCCATTGTAACGGAGAAAGCAGCAAGCAAAGGCCATCCAACAGCTTCCACCATGGGCCTTATAATGTCAACTTGCTCTACAGTGTGAAAGACTCCTCTCTTCACCCCATGCTTCCGGAAAATTTCCTGTGTTTTCCTAACAATATCCTCAGTCTCAGACTTAGCATCAGCTGCTGATATTCTTTTTGGCAAACCCAGATTAAGAATGCTGACAAGACCACCTCTTTCTTCTCCTCCTAGCCTTTGACTGCTGAACTTCTTCATGCTGCTGTCATCATCTTTTAGTTTAATTTCTTCTTGTACAATAGAATCATAGATCTCTTCCAGAAGTTCAGTTGGAGCAGAATCTTCAGGATCATTCCTAGCATTCATACGTGTGAAATCTGATTTTGACATTTTCGGCCAAACCATTGGATTATGTGCATCTGTATTTAACATGATAATTGCATAGGCTAGAACATAGGCAGTATCTGCGTTATTGAAAAGACCCGGATTGTCTGCGCAATATCTACACAAAGATAACAGCGGAACAGAAAATGTTTGTTATAAATGGGGAAAAATGGATAGGATAATCAACTATAGGTTTTCAATTCAACTAATCCAGATATAACTACCAAGCTTAATATTTATACTAGATTCAGAAAACGATCTAAGGAATACATGGTGTCCTTACCTCTCTGCGAATTTTTCCATAATGCGATCAATTTTTTGAGCTTCTCCTGGAAGTCTAAAACCTTTGAGAAATTCACGAATAGCTGAATGAAACTTCATTTCTGAAAATTTCATTGAATCAACAAATGCGTGCATGACAGCAAGAGGGAACTCCTCGTGTTGGCCCAGGTAATCGCCAATCATAACCTATACATAAGAACAGTTATATCCCACCTATAAATACTGAAAATAACCATGCATAGTTCTATAGTTCCACCTTGCTCAGACTCAAAGTACTTCTCAGAAACTGTGCAACTGAAGCAGGATTCCTTTCAACCAACTTGTTTGCTATTAAATATTCTACACCCTTCACTGAGTTCCTGTTGAACTGCAAAATGATTATCCATGCATTAGTATGTCACTAATGGTGGTGACAAGCATTCATGATATTGAAAAATAACCTCGGAGATGGCAGCCTCCATTGTGGACTTATGAGCTTTAGCCTTCTCAAAGTTGCTTGGGACATCTTCCCTACTTTTAGTTTCAATTGGCTCTCCAGCAGAAGCGTTTGCATTTCTTGTACTATTTTCTGCATCTCTCCTTAGTTTCTCCCAATCAACTAGTGACTTAAGTACGTTGACCAGGCACTAAAAATTTATCAGGAAAAGGTTCCTTCAATTTCTTATTGAATATGATATGGAAAAAATAATACATGGGAATTTAACTAGTTAGTTTTCTGGATGTACGTAAAGAAAGCATGATATGAAGCCTACCTGAAGTGATGAACCTTTAACTGAAGATGTCTGTGAAGCCATGGCAGGATTTGGATCAGCACTCTGAGACCCTTGAGCAATTTTAGACAGTGTTGTTACCTAAAAGAGAAGAAAGATGCTTTGGGAGTCATAACTCTCAGTCACATTCCTGACGTACAGTAACTATATAAAAGAGAAGAAAATGGAGCTAACCATGCGCTCAAACAAGTTCGGGGCCTCTAGATCACAATCATAGTTTACATACACATCAACAAGCATCTGAGGATCTTTACAGACTTTCTCAAGCATTCTGCATTAAAGATATATAAATGAAATTCAAAGCCAAAAGATAGTAGATTCACTTGCTTATGTATTCAAAGCAAAATATATCTGACCACAAGAATAATATTGTACCTAAGAACACCCATCTTTTGGTCATTGGGACACTCGGAGCTGTCTAATGATCTTAAGACGATGATGGGGAAAAATATACCAATTTCACCCTGGAAATAAGATTTAGAATTATAAAAAGTACGGTAAAAGGTAAAAATCCCCACAGAGAAGAAATTTTAAACTGGAGACATCACATGCTTACTTTTAAACTATCTCTGAACCGCAGCAAAAGCACGGAGAAGATACCAGACGCATACTGCCAAAACATAAAATCCTAGTCATAGACAACATTCTGGTATAACTTTCAGAGATCTATATGAAATGGAGAATCAAACCTGAAATATGACAGAAGATTGAGATACTGATGCCCGTAACAATGCATATGAGAGGTAGGCTTTCACCGAATCAATAAAGTGAAAATTCTTTGTAAACGAATGACTAACTCCTTCTAGCATACCCTGCATATTTTTGTTCCGGAAATTTTGGTCAAAACTCGACCAACAGAAATGACCTCCAAAATACAACATAAATAAAAATCTTTCTTCGTTTTCTAAGAGTCAGGATAAGCAAAGAGGTATATATGGGCTTTTCACAACATCAAAGTTCTGACTTCTGAGGAATCATAGAATCTGTTTTTGGTGTAAATCCCACTGCATATCTCAAACATGTAGGCATGAAGCATTGGAAAGGTAACAGTCACAACAATCATGTATACACACACCTCTATTCGATGTGCAATTTGAAAGTTCACACTCACAACAATCATGTATACACTCCTCTATTTTGACTTCAAAACAAAAATAGTTAATATATGATGCTCTTGAGTCTTTATGCTTTTCTTACGAACTTACAAGAATAATGTAACTAGGTTTACCTGAAGAAGCTCAAGAGACAATATACGGGTCTTGGTTGTGACTTCATCACTATCTTCTTTCATGCCCATCTGATGCAGAATTTGGAAAATATGTCACAGAAGCACCACAAATAAACTAGTCAAGGATAGAAAAATGGAACCCTCAATAAGCCAACCTTGCAAAGGGTACGGAATACTAGCAATGCATCACGCTGTCCAATACTCATGCTCTCCAGCTCGATGCCCCTATGGAATTTAAATGAGTTGAATACAAAGTCGTGACTTTTACAAAGAAAAAAAAACAAGTCTAACTCATTTTCCGCTAATCAAAACAGGTATATATGAGCATGTGTAGATGTTCAGCCACATGCAAATGTTTTACGTATAATACAGGCATGTGCATGCACATACTCGAATACATAAACACACAAAAGCATAAATAAGCATAAAAGACATACCGGTATATAGATCAGAAAAGCAAAATCTTAAACTCAGAAATTGGGCAGAGTGGTATGAACTATACCGTTTTATCTTCTTGCCATCTTCAAGATGCACAGCTTTGTCAAGGGCGGCTTCTAAACCCTGATCATAGAATTCAGAATTTCATTGTCCGCAAATATCACAACTTTTGAACCACAGTATACAAGAGTCTTCCAACAATCAAAACGAACAAAGAAAGTATCCTAGAGAACTTCTTCCAATCCCGCTATTTTTATCTATTATTTGCTAAATTCCGGAAACTCTATAGATACCTAGTGAGCACTCGAGGAAAAGTGACTGACAAATTTTTCTACTTATCCAGAAGCAACTACGAGGATATGACAGATGTACATAGAGAAAGAACGCTACAAAACAATATAGAAACTTTTTCTTCTAAGGAATTACTATCTTTTTTCCGAAATCCTTTCAGGACTTCTTACTTGAAGAAGACATCTCTAATCCACTAACAGCAATGGATATAAGTTTGAGATATAAGGTGCAAACCAACCTTAATATCAGCACCGCCCACAAGGGTATGCAGCTCTTCAACAGAAGCAAGAGTTGTGTCTTTCGCCTGAGTGAGTGCATCTCCTAAGGTCATTTCTTTCTCATTTTCATCAGCTGCAGTAATTTCTTCATTTTTAGGGCTTGAACTGTCGCCCGAAACATGTTCTTCCTGACGCACTGTGGAAGATGCGGAAACCTAGATATGCATTCAATAGTCAGCGCCTCCATTTAGAATTGTTATCCATTTTTCATGCATTGAATGAAACATATGCAGCATTGAGAAATTAATATTCCTTACAATATCAGTCTCCATTCTCCTGAATACAATGCTTATCATCTGAGTCAACATTGCTTTAGAAGTTGCCTGGTTTATTGGGCTCTTGCTACATGTAAATTCTGCATTTAGTGATCACACTTGAGAGTGCTGAAAATTGTCAGATAAAAGGAGAGAAAGCACACCTGTTTAGAGCAATGTTATAGCAAACTCGAATAACACCCAGCAACGGTTCCCCATGCACTGCCACACGGATTTAAATAGTGTAATTTAATATTGCAAACACAATAAACTGAAAAACCGGTTCAGCCCTCTAAAAGTGACAAAACATAACTTTCTACATCAGAGGCTTACCTTTGAACTTTCCTGAAGCAACAGCTGTAAGAAGAACCTTCAGCACTTGGAGTACAGTGCTGCACAGAATTATGCGCTTTAAGAATTGGTATAACCAATGTCAAGAAGATTTTGAAACACAAAGGCACATACCTGTCTGGTGATGAATTATCGACACAGCTGCAAACCATGTTCAGAATATCGGTGAAAGGTGCAGAATTTTTTCCACCATCCAAACCCGGATCCCCCTCCAAATGATCATAGGCAATGAGTTTCTGCTTGCGACAAACAAAGAATTAAAAACATATACAGAACATCAATATAATGACTGGAGATACATTACATGAGTACAGAATTGCATCTCAAAGACATACATGAAGACAATCCAAAGCAGCATCAAATATTTTTAAGTTCTTTGTCTCAAATGCAAGGCGTAGAGGTTTTAGAACAAGCTCCACTTCCGCACCCCCTAATGTGTGTCCAGCATTTGCTAATGAAATGTTTATAGTCCCGCTTTTTGACTGGCTAGCCTGCTCGGCTACTTCAGCACTTTGGACTTTTGGCTGTTCATCTGCTTCTCCTCCAGTTTTTTCACCTCCACCTTCAGCTTGTGAACTGAAGTTAAGTATAATTCAGAGTCAGTCTAGAGAAAATAGACTATTGAACTTATTTCTCACATGCATAAGGCAGGAAGACAGACAGAACAGGCCACCTTTACATGTAAATTACAAAACCTCTTACAAGTTGATGATTTTAAAACATAACATAAAAACAAAAGAAATGAAGGCTCAAACTCTTATAGAAAGCTAAACTTAACAAATACGATTTGGCGAAGAATTTTGATGATATCAAGTGTGGCTAGTAGCTACCATGGTTAAAAAGTGAATACCATAAACATAAACAGATGAGTACCAAATCTCAAAATAAAACATTAAAGTAAATATCAATTTATCGAGAAAACTTAATCCTAAAGCTAGCAGAAAATGGGACACTAGTCTGGTCATTACCTCTCATCTATGCTCGAGGATGCAGCCTGCGTAACAACCTTGGAACCATCTATAAGAAATCACAAATGAAATCTAAAGTAGTTAGCAACCAAAAAAAAAGTTATCACCACCTTATTTTTCTTTAGTATGAAGACAATATGACCAATGCCAAACTAGAGCAAAAAGAAACATAATATAAACAGAAACCTTAATCAAAGACATGTTTAAAACTCTTTGATAGAACAACAGGGAATGAATCTCCTTCAAGATACTAATATCACCTCATTGACACAGATCAGTTCAAAATCTAAGTAGCACATGCAACTTAAGCGTAGCTATACCCCAGAGATGACAAGTTCATACAAAGTTCGTAAAAAATGGACCACACTTCCCTTAAATTTAAGGTACAATTAAGCAAACCATTCTGTAATCACGTAACCAACGAATAAGAAGTTAAACCATTCTGACAGAGTAGCATCTCTCTTCACAGGTCAACATTCAAATATCAGATACAAACTGTAAGCCAGAAGCTGATCTAAGGCCTAAGTGTCAGTGAATCATCAACAACAACCCAAAAAAATTCCATAGCCTCAGCCTTATCCTATAACGCCATACTAGAAAAGTTCACTAAACAAACCAAAACACATGTATAACCTAAAATGTCAGCTAGTGCGACCACATTCAAGTCAAATACATCTAGCAGATAAACCGTGGCTATGATCGTTCTCCAAATGGTGAAATCTCCCCGAACCAAAAGCAACGATCGAAACGATTTGAGCAAAAATGGGAGAAATTGAGATCTAACCTTGATAAGCTTGGATAGCTTTCTGGAGATCAGGATACTTCTTTCCCCCAGACTCCTTGAGCATCGTCTCGAATGCTCGAGTCAAAAATCCACCAGCCGCCATCTTTAATCCTTCTTATACCTCTTCCACTTATCGTCGTCTTCTTCTCCTTCTGCTTCAACAGCAATTTTTTTTCTGCACAATACCGCAAAATCGAACGAATTACATGACCAGATCGTGCGGAGAAAGATCGAGAGAGAAGTGAGATATGAGAATTGCCTTAGCTCTCTGGTTTTGATTATGCCCTTGACCCTAGAAGAAGCTTGATCGAAGCGAGAGATCTGAAGCAACGAAACGAGCCACTAGCCAGATCTAATTTCCCATTTGAAAAAAAAAAAAAAAAAATTAAGTTTATTACTATTCAGTCGTTAAGAAGAAATAAAACAATAATAATGTCTTGTAGACTTGTATGTATTACTATTTTACTACTCAAAGCGATCAAAACCAACTGAACCGGGATTTTTAATTTAATCTACTCTGGTTTGTATATGTGAAAGTTTTCTTTGATTTGTTTAATATGAATTATATATGGGTTTAAAATCTTAAATATTGATGATGATACACCAACTATAATATTACAAACTGTTATTACTTTATAGTACCTTTAAAAAATATTTTCTATTAATAAGAGATTGTTAAGTTTTATTGGCTTCAAAATTCCAATAAGTAATTTAGCTTATTCTGTTTATATATTAATTTAAAACTAATCTCATTTTCAAAATGAAATATTTAACATGTTCCTTGTAGATACTATAGATGATGGTTATTCGGATTCATTTCAAATCGAATACCATTCTAAGATCAGCAGTATTCTCTAAACCCCATATTAAGATTTATGTACTTTTTCATTCGGAATCAATTGATAATAGTTGACAAAAAAATATATATAGTAAATAATTTAATTAGATCATTGACAAAAAAAAATAATAATAAAATAAAATAAAATTTTAAGACCATATTTTAATATTATTCAATCTCTCATCTTATTTTGTGGGACTCCTAACATGTTCTCGTGAATGTAAAAATATCATGGAATTACAATTCAAAATATTTAATGAATAGATTGACACATATATTTTATATATTACTAGAAATTAGACCCGCGCAAGCGCGGGATTTTAATTTAATTTTTTTATCAATATAAATTGTTGCGCTCAAATATAATCATTCAAACTTTTAAGTATAAATCTATATAAACATTAAACTTACTTTACAAAGTGATATATTGTTGAAGATAATAGTTATTTGTTATATATATTTGCGTGGGATTTTATTTAAATTTTTTATCAATAAGAATCATTGAATATAAATATAATTATTTGAAGATTAAAAGATAAATCTATATAAACACCTGTACTTATTTTACTAATCTATATATAACATATATTGTCTAGTGTCGAAATAATGTTTTTCTGGCAAATCAACAATATATCACATGATAACAAAAAATGACTTAAGAACCTCACTGCAAAAGTAAACAATATTGTCGACAATCCTCTGACCTTTTATACTTAGCAGAGTTCATTCCATAATCATATTCCATGAAAACATATTTTTAAAAGTTCTAACTTTGAATGTCGATTGTTGACCTAATAGTGTTGACCATTTAAACATATTGATATTTCACATTAAATGCAAATATACAAAATTTTATGAACAGTTTTAGTGTTACGTCGCTACAATGGGGTTGTCCAAGTGCATCATCTGCCATAATAGAATTTTTGACCCATAATAGAATTTTTGACCAAGTCAAAAATGTCTAAGTGGGGATAAACGTTTAAACCCGGCAATAAATATCCGTTCACTAATCCAAGTTACATATTTTTTTAAAACCTCATATGTTATTTGTATATGTTAATTTTGTGATGCAACTTCAGCTTCGTATTCTAAAAAAACTTAGTTTACTTTACGTATGTTGTTTTTGCCAATATTTTGGGTTAAAATCATTTGATAAAATTGATGAAGTCTCGAGCTTGTTTTATATATATATATATATATATATATATATATATATATATATATATTATCATGTTATAAAATTATTGCTCAAGTTAATAATAGAAAATTTGTTAGAAAGACATTTTTTTAGATACCCTTTTTCAAAAATACTTTTTAAAAACATTTTTATTTTTGTTCTCTTTTACACAATTACAATATATTAAATTAGTGTTTAGAATTTTTTTTTTTTTAGGTTTGGGTTCTATATTTTACATTTAGGGTATAGTTTTTAGGGGTAGAGTTTAGTATTTGGAGTTTTAAGTTTAGAATTTTGTCATTTTATATATTAAAAAGTGGTATTTTTGAAAATAGACACCACTAAAGGGTATTTTTGAAAAGTGAAATAGAAAAAGGGGTATTTTTAAAAATTCCCCGTAATAATATCCTTATGAGATATACTACACAAATCACATGTCACTATTTGTAATGGCTTAAATGTAATTTTTTCTATATTTTCTGACCATTAATTTTGTTTTTTTAGATGGATTATTTATACAAATTATTTTTCATAGTTTTCCCAAAAAAAAAGTGACCCTTACAATACCTTTGTTTTAGATTATAACTTTTAAGTTGAGTTAAATAATTAACTTTTTTGTCATCATTGAATCGACAAAGTCAATCCCTACTACGCGGGGTAATGTGACTTAGTGGAATCGAACTCTGGTGGATTATGTCGCAGAAGTAGTGATGTAACCACTTGACTAAAGATATTTCCCTAATTTTTAATTTTTTATAAGTGAAATTTAATAATAAATATATGTAGTATATGTTTTTTAGAAACTAATGTTCCACTTCAATTTATTTTTCTGTTTAGATTTTTATAAATACAATTATATAAATTATTTTTTTATTCCACCATCCATTAAATCTTGCTTACAATCTAGAACTCATTAACCCATTATAAACTTTGGAATATGATTATTTTTTTGTTATAATTTGAATAATAACATTATTACTAAAACAAATTCATAGTATTATTTTTAATATTTTAAATTTTTCATTTATTTTACTTAATTCATTTTAAATAGTTATTATTTTTATTATTTACTAAAAAAAATATATTATTGTTTATACTATTTTAAATTTTAATTAGCTTTAGTTAATTCTTTTTTTAATATTATTAACTATAAATAATAAATAAGCAATCAATGAATATTTAAAATAGTATATTTTATGAAAAAACCAAAAAAATATTGATTAGTTGGATGATGATGTGGAGAAAGAAGAAGATAGAAAAGTTAACTTTATATATATAGATTTTCGTATTCCTATATACATTACGCTTTTAGGTGAATAATTTAACCAACATGATATTTAAAAAAAAAAGAAATTAGGTTAATTAGAGTATGCAAAAAAAAATCTTATTATTATGCAATAATATAACATTTCTATATTAGAAATATATTTTTAAATTCATCATCCCTTGTATTAGCACGTGTATATCTCTAGTTAAAAAATAAAGTGTAATTTAAAAAAATTAGAAAAAAAAATTTAATCAACTTTAGAATGCGGTATATATGATATTGTTAGACAAAAAAAACTTTATCAATAGAAACTATGATTTAACCAACTGCAAATCAGTTTTAGTATTAAAATTATAGTTTTAGTATTAAAATTATATCATTTTATTTTTAGTAATTTTAGATTTTAACATGTGACTAGGTGATACCCCGTGCTATAGCACGGGATTATATATTTTGTTAATTACTTTTTTTGTAATTTGTATTTTTGTAATATAGTTTTTTATTTTGACTTATTTTCTTTGTTTATGTTTATTTGTATATTTGTGGTTATACAATAAATTGGAAATCTAATAGAGTAAGTAGTTTGTATAATATAGCTTTTCACGGAAACAGACACACCACAATTTTGGATAGTAGTTTTGAAAGAGAATAGACACTCCACAATATCGGATAATAGTTTTGTAAGAGGATAGACACACCGCAATATCGGATAGTAGTTTTGTAAGAGGATGAGTTTTTCTTTATTTTGGTTTGTTGTCAAAAGAGGAGAAATTGTTTGTTAAATTTTAGTGTGAGATATTTCAATGGTTAGGAAACCATTGTATTTATATTGAGATTAGGTATATTTAGGTTATCATTTAGAAGTTAATATTTGATATATCAAATATTAACAAAATTGTAAAAAACCAATTTAATTTATAGTTTGATAAAAATATATGTTTTAACGGGTTTAACTCAAACTTTTTTTAGATTTTAAAAATTTTAAGAGTAAAAATATTAATATTAATTAAATATTTTATAGACTTAAATATATTATAATATTTTAATCTTCGACGGAGTTCAAATATTTATAATAATTTAAATGTTCATAAAAAATTAAATATTTATAATCTCTTAAAATTTTTTAAAAAACGTAAATATATTATAATAAGTTTATATATTCTCAAATATAGAACCAAATTAAACTGTTAAATTTGGATACCTGATAAATCAGGCTTCCTGATCATTTGTACTCAAAACATATTAGTCATATATTTATAGTGATTATGAACCATATTCCAAAGTATTTAGTCGATGTGGGATATACAGTACACATTTTCTGTAAATTAGTTTACAACTTTACATATATATAATTTATGCGTTTTTTATTCTTTCCATATATACTAATCATGATTAATTACTATAATTTCGTTAAGGAAATATTGAAAAATATAAACTAAATGATGATTTGTTTTTATTTAATTGTATTAAGTTGATTTTTTGTTTCCGTAAATATCTCACAATATAAAAGCAAATCAAATAAGTTTACATATATATACAACTTCGTATTTAATCTATTGATTATTTTGGAAGCAATAAATTCACAATCCATAAGTATTAAAGATTTCTCATTATTATTAATATTTGTAATAATTATAGGGAGGGATTAAGTATGGTAATAGTCAATATTTGATATTACTGAAGCCATTAAATACTCGGATACCAGTTTCCTTATTTATAGGGATTATACCTCTGTTTGGCGACAGGAATAATTATTCTTGAACCAAAGAACATACATGATCTGAATATTATAAACCTCGAGTACAAACAAATCCGCGAGTTTTATTTCTTCTATTTTCGGGTTAAAGAGGATCCGCGTCCCGATCCGGTCGTAATAAGTGGTCGAGCAAGGGGTATAATTGTCATTTAGATAAACGTAACTATAGGTTAATTTAGGGGGAGGTATTGGTTTAGGATTTAGAAAGAATTTTAATGACTTTAAAAGTTAGGTTAAATATGTTGTTATTCAATCAAGACTTTTAAAAACTCTTTAAAAATTTGGTGTTATTGGTTGTGGATTTGTAAAAAGTTATCTAAAATCTTGATAAATCTAGTGTTATTAGATTAAGAGTTTTATAAAGTCATTAAAAGTTTTATGTTATTCAAGTAAAACAAAAGAATCTTGGATTGTTAATGAATTCAAATTTTATGTTATTGGTTTAGGATTTTATATCATTTCCTTCATAACAAAAGTCATGAAAATTCTTTCATCAAATAGAAAGATTTTACAAGATTAGAAAAAACAAATCATCAAGATTTTAAAAAACTTCCTAAAGAATCTCTTAGAATCCTTCATTTTTAACTTTCAATTTTCTATGATTCTAACAATCAGCAAGAACATAAAGTCATTAAAATTCTTTCTAAATCCTAAACCAATACCTCCCCCTTAATTAAATTAAGTGATTCTCTAATCATTTTTAATGAAAAACGTAATAAAACAAAGTCATGGTCCAATTTGAGTCTAGTGAGTAGCCCTGGGCATATTAACCGAACCCGAAACCCGAATCCGAACCCGACCCGAAGTAGGGGGTTCGGTTCGGGTTCGGGAAGTATGTAAAACCCGATCGAGTGTAATGTTTCTAAAGTTCGGATACCCGATCGGGTTCGGGTATTACCCGAAACCCGAAGTAAAACCCGAATAACCCGAAAATATAACACTTGATTCCTAAATCCCTAAATCCCTAGTTGTACTTTACTCTTTCTCTTCGTACTCGCAGACAGAAAGTATGGTTTCTCTCTTAAAAATTATACACCAAATCGTCAAACTGGATACACCAAATCAAAGGGTTGTCGCATCTTCTCCTCCTTCTAAAACTTCACGGAGGAAATCAAAGGTTTGTCTTCTTCAAAATTGGGATTTTGTAAAACTGAAACTGAAACTGGGCTCTTCATCTTCGTGTCTTGTTGCCATGATTTCTTGTTCTTGGTTTAGAGATGGGAATTTGCTTCTACAATCGTTCTGAGTGAATTTGTTTGAGTCCTTAGTAAAACGATTGATTGAAATTAGGGCTGATTGGCTTCCCATTTCCTTGTTTTAGATTTTAACGATTCCTGCTAGAGATTGAAATTAGGGCTGATTGGCTTCCCATTTCCTTGTTTTAGAGTTCCATCGTTGAGTTCCTGTTTTGATTTTCCATGTTTGTGCTTTGAGATGTGTTTAGTGTTGCCCATTTCACTTCCTCTTTGTCTGACTGTTTCGCTTGTTTCAGTTTTTTTCTTCTGTAATCTACAATTAGGATCTAGTTACAATGATGCTAACTCATGAATATTCCAACTTTCCATGGCCGATGATAATGCTTTATAAATACTTACCCACTATTGTCTTTGTCAAAGTGTTGGAAGGCTGAGTAGAGATGCTCTTCTCTGTCGAGTCTGTTGATATGCATTGTAGCTGCTATAAATTCCCCATAGTCTATTGTTCCATTACCATCCGCATCAGCCTTTTAAAAAAAAACATCATCAGTTTTTTTTTGGCATCTTAATAGATAAAGAGCACACAAAAGTTGAGACTTACAACTTCCATTTGTTACATATGTATATATATATATATATATATATATATCTCTGTCTATTGTTTTGTGTTTTGTTGATGATGCATTAGCCCTCTTCTCTCTTTGTCTATTGTTTTGTTAACGTGTGACTTATGATTTGCAGATGGATTCATCCTCTCCAAATTTTGATGATGACGAGAGAGATATACACGAAGAAGAAGAGGTTCTAACACCCGAGTCTAATCGAAGGAGCAAAAAGAAACAAACTTGTAATGACGGATCAGAGTCTAAGCAGCCTGAGTCTAAGACCCAAAAGACTCTCAATCCAAGATCAAATGTATGGCAACATTTCACAAGAATGAAGGACAATCATGACAAATGTAACTGCAACTATTGTGGAAAGGAATTCAGCTGTCCAACAAAGTCAGGGACAAAAACCTTGTAGAATCATCTAAAAATATGTAAGACATATTTGGCATGGGAAGACTGTCAAAATCCATCCGAAGGTCAACAGGTTATTAGTAAAGATGGGAGTTTACAATCTGGAAAAGTGCCTGAGCGTATTTTTAGAGAAGCATTGAATGAAATGGTGGTGATAGGAGAGTTACCATTGTCGTTTGTAGAATGTGCGGCAATGAAACATTTTTGCAACAAGGTGCCACTTCTATCTTCTATCACTGTTTTTTTTTATGTTTCTAATACATGATTCTAATCAATGTTTTTTCTTATGTAATCCACTTAGGTGAACCTGTACAAGCCGCATTCAAGGACAGCAGGAAGAGACATAGTAAAGATTTTTGTTGAGAGGAAATCTACTCTAAAAAAATGGTTTCTCACGACCAAGCAAAGAGTCTCACTCACAACTGATATATGGGTTTCCTCTGTAACTGGTACGGTTTTTTAAAATCAAATTGTAATATATTATGATTAATGCTGAAATGTAACAGCTAATACTAGTGCTGAAATGTCTAGCTGAATGAGGGATAGAAAGGTTGTTTACTATTACTGTTGATAATGCAACAGCTAATACTAGTGCTTTGAGTCAGTTTCAGTCTGCTTTCTCTTTAGTTAGTGAGGATTCTCTGGAAGTGATTCAGAAGGACCTTAAGTTATTCACATACCAAAGGGAAGATGCACAAGAGAAGTGAACCAAAGAATGAAAGAAGTTGTTTTGGAAGATTTCAAGTTGATTTTCTCAATGGTTTGTATTTTGTAGAATGTTTGACTGAGACTTGAATTTCTTTTTTTTTTGCTTTGAACATTTGACATTGCATTTAAGTCACCTTTGTAAGCATTTGACATTGCATTGCTTTGAACGTTTGACATTGCATTGCTTTGAACATAATCGGGTTTTGATCGGGTTTTGGACAACCCGATCGGGTTCTTCGGGTTTCGGGTATACCCGAACCCGAAGGAACCCGATCCGAACCCGACCCGATAGTATATAAAACCCGATCGGGTACTATAGGGGTGAACCCGAAAACCCGAACCCAAATGCCCAGGCCTACTAGTGAGTACTTCTGTTCTAATAGTATAAACTCGGTGATACCCCTTGCTAGAGCACAGGATTATATATTTTGTTAGTTAGTTTTTTTTGTAATTTGCATTTTTGAAATGTAGTTTTTTATTTTGACTTATTTTCTTTGGTTATATAGTGTTTATTTGTATATTTGGGGTTATACAGTAAATTGGAAATCCTAATAAAGTAAGTAGTTTGTAGAATGTAGTTTGTACAATATAGCTTTTCACGAAAACAGACACACCGCAATATTGGATAGTAGTTTTGTAAGAAAATAGACACTCCGCAATATCGGATAGTAGTTTTGTAAAAGGATAGACACACCGCAATATCAGATAGTAGTTTTGTAAGAGAATGATTTTTTATTTATTTTGGTTTGTCGTCAAAAGAGAAGAAGTTTCTTGTTAAATTTTAGTCTGAGATATTTCAATGGTTAAGAAACCATTGTATTTATAGTTAGATTAGGTATATTTAGGTTATTATTTAGAAGTTAATATTTGATATATCAAATCTCAGCAAAATTGTAAAAAACCCAATTTAATTTATAGTTTGATAAAAATACATGTTTTAACGGGTTTAACTCAAACTTTTTATATATTTTATTAACAATTTTAATATTACTTAAATATTTTATAGACTTTCAATATATTATAATAGTTTAAACTTTCGACGGAGTTCAAATATTTATAATAATTTAAACATTCTATAAAAATTTAAATATTTATAATTTCTTAAACTTTTTTAAAAAAAACATAAATATATTATTTTATGTTTACTTTTAAAAGTTTAAATATGCTCAAATATATAACCAAATTAAACTGTTAAATTTTGATACCTGATAAATCAAGCTTCCTTCTCATTTGTACTCAAAACATATTAGTCATATATTTATAGTGATTATCAACCATATTCCAAAATATTTAGTCAATGTGGGATATACAATACACATTTTCTGTAAATTAGTTTACAACTTTATATATATATAATTTCTGTATTTTTTATTCTTTCCATCTATACTAATCATATTTAATTACTATAATTTCGTTAAGGAAATATTGAAAATATAGAATAAATGATGATTTGTTTTTATTTAATTGTATTAAGTTGATTTGTTGTTTCCGTAAATATCTCACAATATAAAAGCAAATCAAATTAGTTTACATATATATACAATTTCGTATTTAATCTATTGATTATTTTGGAAGCAACAACGTCACAATTGATAAGTAATAAAGATTTCTCATTATTATTAATATTTGTAATAATTATAGGGATAAAGTATGGTAGTAGTTAATATTTGATATTACTGAAGCCATTAAATACTCTGATACCAGTTTCCTTATTTATAGGGATTATACCTTTGTTTGGTTGTGTATTTAACTATTCTTGAATCAAATAATATACAGGATCCGAAAATTATTAATCTGGAGAACAAACAGATCCGTGAATTTTTTTTCTTCTATTTTCGGGTCAGAGAGGATCCGTGTCCCGACCTGGTTAGTTTTAAGTGATCGACTCAAGGGTTTAATGGTCATTTAGATAAATCGAAATTATAGGTTAATTTAATTAAATTAAGTGATTCTCTAATCATTTTTAATGAAAAACGTACCAAAACAAAGTCATGGTCCAATTTGAGTCTAGTGAGTACTTCAGCTTTAATAGAATAGATACTATATATGTGTAATTTAGTATTTCAGTATTGTAAATACATTTTTTTCCCAAAAAACGGACATTTTCAAAAATACCAAAGAAGAACACATTTAAAAGTACCAAAAAAGTTGAACACTTTCATATAACTCATCATACATCAAATTAATGCCAATTCTAACATGCCATACCATTTGATCCACAAGCTTTAAAGTTTTTTCATTTTATCAAGATAACATTTTTTGCCACATTAAATATTTTAATTTTTATCAAGACAAAATATAAATTTTAAAACCAATTTTTCTTATTAAACTCTACTTTTTTGTAAATACTTTATAAATACAAATATATTTTTAGATACTTAACCTTCAAAATATTTGTGTTAATTATAGATATATACTTTTAGATATATTTATCTTCACACAAAAAAAGACAAACCACACTAAACTCTCAAAAATGAGTATAACAACAACCGAACAATCATCAATAAAATAAAAGTAGGATGCGTTTCTTTCCCGTGTTGACACATCAGCATTTTGGAGAATTCTGGAGCTGACACCTCAGTTAAAACAGGTAGCCAATCAAATTATAAGAATTAATACAACTCAACTTTGATATCCAATAATATTCATCTCTCTTTCCATGTTACCTTTTATAGTTAATTTGCTGCATTTTAAAAAATGGCCCAAGCCCAACAGGGTAATAGTAAAATACAATTACATAGGCCCTGATTGGTAACGGCTGTTACTTTTGGCCGTAAAAACTTTGACTTAAAAATTTTAGCTGCAAAGAATTTGGTTGTAGATGATGTGACTATATAAACTTTAACTGTTAAAATCTGATTGTTTACCAACAACTTTTAAAGATGTAGCTGTCATTTTTATTATTATTATAAATATTAATAATAAATATATATTATGTCAAAAATTAATTCATATAGCAATTTAATGATAAAATAAATTTTATTAATGATAAATTAAAATTTTAAAAAATATAAGTCAATCAAATATGTGATTTCTTGATTGATTATTCTGGCAAATATCAATAGTATTTTTAATTGTTTTGAATGTTTTTTTTTGAGTAGTTATATCAGCAGTCAAAAATCTATTAACCTAAACAATTCATTATTTGAATGTTATTCTATTATTAATCATGAATTTCATAAACAATTTTATAGTATCATTAGTGATGATGATGAAAAAATAAAATTTATTATTGAAATGGATCTTAAAAGAAAGAGAAAAAAATAAGAAAAAATAGTTTATAAAAATAAAATATATAAAATATTTATATATACTTTTAGAGATCTTTTAAATATAAAAGGGAGAAAAAATGAATGATTTTTAAATTGTTTAGTTTTAAAGCATGCGCTTAAAAAAAAAAAAAGAGGAAAACAAGGAAGGAAAAAAAAAGTTGCTTTCAATGCTTTAAAAAAATTAAAAGCCAAAAAAATATGATTGGCAAAAAAATGACTTTTAAGGCTTTAAACAGTTTTAAAGTCTTAAAAGTGGGTTGCCAATCAGAGCCATAATCATCTATTTTATACTCATAATTAAAAGCCAAGTAAATAGTCCAATTCGTAGAAAGATAAAATAGGTGAAGAAATGGTTTTCGTTCAATTACTCAGCAAACCGAAAAATTGTGAGAACATCCAATATTCGATCTCTGCTTGTGATTAATTGTGAGAACTATGGTAAAGTTTGTTATTCCTTTCCCTTAACGGAGACAGTAGTAAAGATTGGAATATTGGATGTTCAATGGAGATAACAAAGTAATCAGTCAAAATGACGATGTTTCTTTGTATTTTTTCGGAGACGCATTTTGAATCCAGTAAGAGATACGGTAACCACACGGCTTCACAGATTGGAATTATCTCTGGCAATAGAAAGATAATGAGAAGTAAGAGTATGAACGCTGTGGGAAAGCTACAACAAAGAAATATAGTTAAAGTATGTGGTGAGAGTCAACACTATACAAAAATTGTCCTCAAAATAATTAAAATAAAACAGTAGAAAAAAACATTCCCGCAGCATAGTGCGGGCACGATCCTAGTATAAATAAGATCACAATATTAAACTGCTCATAATTAAGGAAAAAACCTAAAATATTTAGTAAAATTTTCACATAATTTATTATTCAGTTTTAAAGAAAATTATAAATGAGAATAAAACCAAAGGAGAAAATAAAACAATATTAATGCAAACGAATTCGAAAAGAAAAACATGTACCCAGAATATAAATTATAATAGAAACAATTCCCCCAAAAAAAATATGTAAGAAAAATTCTCATAGAAAATATGATAAAAACAAGTTTCCAAAGAAAAAAATATATGAACAATTTTTCTTACTTTTCTTTATCTAAAATTTTTCATTCTTGTAATTCAAAAATCAAAATCACAATGCTTAGCTCATTCCTTTAGACAGCTTGATATTGAAGTCGCATTTGTAAACTCTTTTCTCCTGATTAGAGAGTTATAATCTAATTTATTAGAATGCAATTTGATTATGGAAGATTTTTTAAAAAATTGGATTTACTAATCTATATATATAAAGTTTATTTTCTTCACTCCTAGTACTGCCACGTCAGCATATCCCTTTGTTTAATAAGCTCATATTTTCGAAATAAGCTGATATTTTCGACATTTTTAGCCTTTTAAGAGTGTTCACATTAACATTTTGATTCATCCTCCTATAGCTGCCACATCAGGTTCTACATTCGCAATAAAAAAAAAAAAAAAAAACTTGTGATGCCACGTTAGCTTAGTTATGTACTTCTAGGTTTTCAAGGACGCTCCGTCTTAGTATAACTGAAGACGTTCCCTCTTCCTATAACTCAATATACTTTTTAGAGAGCCTAACAATTTTCTTCTGTTCCGTCGCCTGGATCTTAAACCTAGGAGAATTTGAAGAGCATAGGTTAACACTTTATCTTCGTATCAATGGAATTATGTTCAACTCTGTTATGTCATCATTTCTTTCAAACCATGGGGAAGAATCTGTCTCAAATAAGTACGAATCAATGGGTTATCAACAAATCTTCAACAACAAACAAGTGCGGAAGTCTCAGGTACCGGCTTCTAAACTAAATCTATTGAAAGTATCACTTTCCTCTACTCTACTATATCTATAAGTTCAATCCCATTCAACCTAGGTATGAGGGCTACGTCTGATTCTTCGGCGAAAATCTCCCTCCTTTGTCAAGGGTTTTTTTTTTCATTTTCCTCGCCTTAAGCCTTTTAGTGACATTGGATCTCTCCATTGAGTATGTTCCATCTGCCTTCATACTATCCTCAAATTAGTGTTGCGTTTTTTTGTTTCAATTTAAGCCAGAATATTAGGTATGCTTAGGGAAATTAAGGAACAATTTGTTTTCGTACACCATCATCTTTGCTAGGAATTTAGCATGGTTGCCAAGATTTGTACACATAACCTGTCAAGTGCTTAATTATTGACTAATAGTCATTGACTAAGAAACAAGGGCATGCAGGACTTTCATAATGGTTAATATATTTTTTAAAACCTGCATATTTTGTAATTGTTTGATAAACTCATTGGAGAGTTGGTGTTCTTAAGCTGAGGAAGCGAATTGTTTTTTTTTTTTTGTTCTTCAGACTTGCATAACAAAGACTGTTCTGACAATGACATTAATCGTCTCTATGAGGCATCCATTGATCACCTTATGATAGAGACGTCATGTATGCATGTAGAAGATATATGTTTGTAAAGAGACGCAGTTACCCTTCTTGAATCGTATACCCAGGGATGGAATACAATTTACTGATTTAAGATCATATTTTTTAAACGAGGTGATTAAAAGAATGTGATGGTCAAGCCGTCAAGGATCTGGTTGTGCAAGTGAAGGAGGTGGCTACGCCAAATGAAGCAATGCTCTTATCAAGCATGTCGTCGATTATCTCTTTTCTAATTATGAATGGCGCAACTTTATAATCTTTGCCTCCAATATTTGGTAAATATGTAAATTTATTTCTCTTCAATGGGTTAACTATGAGAAGGTCATAATATTTAAGCTTTAATATTGCATCAGTTACTCACTATAGTTGAATTCCTCGAGGCAAGGTACGTACCCGGAGATTGATACTTATGTGTAATTGTGTGTATATATGAGGTTTTCTTAAAGAAAAAAAATTGTAGGGTAAATTTTTGAGATCTTTTGTGTTGTGAGGTTTTTATTTTGTTCTTTAGTGCCTCCCTCCATTCATGTATTTATAGAGCACAGGAGTGCAAACAATTGTAGGGAAAATTCTTGAGATCTTTTGTGTTGTGAGGTTTTTATTTTGTTCTTTAGTGCCTCCATTCATGTATGTATATAGAAAAGGAGTGCTTATATAGAAATCTAAGCTGAGCAACATGAAATCTAAGTATTGACAGGAGGAATTACCCAAGGTGAGTAACATGAAATCTAAAGCTGATGATGATCAATTCATGAGACAAAAGAATGTAAGGGAGGTGGTGTGTTAGCAAAAGGCTGGCGATTCAGGAGAGAATGAAAGTGTTTTTTATTTTATTTTATTTTGTGAAATATAGTAGATTAGAGCATTTACAGTGAAAATATTTCATTTTACAAATAACCACGTGAATGACAAGAATACGAATGTGAGGGAGGTGGTGTGTTTAGCAATTCATTTGTCACATGAAAACATGTATTATTATTCTCCGGGATCGATTAGTAAGTAATTGTACAAAGTTAAGATGCCATACTTTTTAAGTTTAAGCATGTTACTCATACTTTTAATCAGTCACACGCACAATATTATCCCAAGAAAACAAAAAGTAATTTAATTCATTTCTCATCATGAAAAGAATATTACCACTCTGTATATAAGCTTTACAAGATATATTTTTGAACTGAATGTCTTAAATGAATATAGGCATCAAAATTTACAAGTCAGGAACTCAGCAAACTAATATAATTTATTATTCTTGGTTGAATGGTGAACAAAAGCCAAAGAAATAACTCAAACTGGCCTATATCGTTAACAAAAACTAAAAATACGAAACAAAATAGCCTAACAGTTTATCATCGTCTTAATTTTTCAGAAATAAAAATTTAAAATAAACCGCGCATATTTATTTATGGCTCTAGGAAGTTAGTTATGGCTCTCTCTATATTTATTTATCATTTTCCCAACTTCTGCTTCGACCTCACTTCATTGATGTTTTCATGCTCATACCTTCTATGTTGCTCATTTGTTAGCAAAGTTTGGTTTAAATTTAAATATTTTATTCAGGTTGTTTTTCACCTTCACCATAGCTCTCAAGCCAGTTGTATAACGATTACATTAATTCATCTATCTAAATCATTTTTTCTGAAAAAAAAGTAGACGAAGTTTCCTAAAAAATTAGAGATAAGTTTTAAAATTTATCCAATATTCTTTTTTAATTTTTCTAGAAAAAAATTCTTTACCATCATGTTCAACATTTAGAACTCTATAGGTTTAGAGATATGTGGATTGGAGCTAAAATTTCGAGTAAGGTTCGTTTGACATCGTTCTAAATATATAAAGCAAATGGTGGTAAAAAAAATATTAGATGTTTATAAAAAGTTAGAGGACTTTAGCCTTTAATAAAAGATTTAAGAAACTTTTTTTTTCCTGTCAATTTAAGGAAAATTTTTAAATATGTATAATTACATAAAAAACTTGAAAAAGTATTTTAATTTATAATCACATATGATGATAAATTGTAAACAAGTTAATTTTATTTAACAAATTATTCATTTTACAACTATTACACATCCCAAAACCAAACAACCTTTATTACAATAATCCAAAAAAGGAAAAAAACAAATATTAACAAACTGAATATATATTTAAAAAATAATCACAAAAATAAACATTATATAAAACCAAATAACCATGTCTCAATAACAAAAATTACAAAGAAAATGTAATCAAACACATTACATAAGTTCTAATTAAACATATCTATAAAAAACACAAACTAACCAGAAAAAAAATGAAAAAGTATAATTATGCAAAAAACAAACAAGCCAAACTCTTAAAAAAACCCCAAAAACATGTAAAAAAATCCCCCAAAATGTATGGAAACAAAAAATTAGATGTAAAACAATCAACAACAAATAAAAACAAAAAGTGAAACGAACCCGCGTGAAACATTATTATAACTCAATAGTTTTGATGCAACTAAACGTGAAACAAACCTGCCCGTAGCGCGGTATAATTTCTAGTTCAAAAATAAATTAGGTACCAAAATAGTTGTTTCAAACTTTAGAAAAGTACCAAAGTGATATATATATATATATATATATGTAACTAACAAATGCAGGAAAGCTTGATTTCAATCTTGAAAGTTGTTTTCCATTTATTTTTGTGTAAAGAAACGGAAAAAAAAAAGTAAAAGAAAACATATCATTAGAAAATGTGGGAGAAGGATAATAACAATAATGTCGACACACTAACCTGGAAAAAAAAAAGAATATACACACTGGAATCAATGTAACATATGTATATACATTCATCAAATCAAAATATGATTCGATTTCGTATAATTGACATCACTTTAATATTTCCTATTCTACCCCTCCACCAATCATAATATTGATTATATATATAAAAATGAAATCAAATGTAAAATAAAAAAAAATAAAAAAAAAAGGTTCTCAGGGAAGAAGATCGTCGCCGAAGAGGTAAAGGAGTCGTTCAACAGCCCATCTAGGTTGGTTAACGGTGGAACAATCAGAGAACGACGGAAGCAACGGTGTTCTACAAAGCGGACAAGTACGGTGGTTGTCATCCTCATCTCCTCCACCGCGGCATTCATAGTCAAGCCACCGGTCAATACAATCACGATGAAACACGTGAGTACAGTTCCTAAGCTCTCTGATCTCGTCGTCGTCTTCGAGATCTCCTAGACACACGGCGCACGTGTCGCTGATCGACGACGAGGGTGATCTCTCAACCGCGTCACGGAAAGCTGTAACGGCGAGGCTTTCTTTGATGGTTTGCGATGAAACGGAAGGAGAAGAAGATCTTGGTAGTGATGATGATCGAGAGCGGTAACGGATGATACATGCGAAGATCCAACGTAAGACGGCGATGATAACAGCGGTCTTGTAGAGAAGGTGGCTGATGATGAGACTAGTTTCTTCGATGAAAAATGTCATTGTGATGATGTTTCTTGCTGAAGTATATGAGAGAGAACTTGGTGCTGAGAGAAAGAGAGAAAGAAGAAGAGGGAGGAAGAGAGGTTAGCATCAGGTTCCTTTATAAAGGAGAATTAATAAAGGTGGTGAGTGGTGACTTTAAAAACTTTTTTTTTATATTTATTTACTACTAGTGGTAAGCACCGGAAATTATCATCAATGTATTATGTATTATCAGTTATACTGCATTGTATCATAATTAAATGTAACGATGGATATGTGAAACGTAATAATATTTGTTTTCACATATACTTTGTCACTCGACCGAATAAAAAGAATATTAGGTGAAATGTCAACAAATTTATCATCTAAAGATTGTATTATGCCTCCCAGAATTAAATGTACTGTGCTTGTTAAAATTTTAAAACATTACAACAATTTCTCAGTTTGGGACACTATAACTAAGTTATTGTGATTTTCTAATTATTGTATATTATTGAGTATTCTATTCACATTTTTTTAGTCAACACATCGCATTCACTTATATGATGAGATAGTTTTTAATTGCTCTGTTAGTAAAAATACAAAAAAAAAATCATATGAATTACTAATTTATGAATATCCAAAAGTAATGTACATAAATGTATTAATTTTGTTAGAAAAGCAAATCCATTGCTAATATGGAAAAAGATGTTAACAAGTTAGCCCTCAACAAAAAAAAAACTAAACAAATAATAGTTGTTTTTATAATCAAGAGAATTTGTAACCTGGTGGGATCATCATCTCTTTCGTGTATCGTCCTAGAAGCTTCTTTAGTTTTGGATGTGAAAACGTCTTCTTGGTGAACTTCTTTTTTTACTTTACACCATGATTCTCTCTACATTCACACAAAAAGCAAGGAAGACAATGTTAAGATCAAAGATGAGCTTGTAGAAATCAATTTTGTAATTGAACTGATGTAATTGTAAAAACAAATTGAGAGAACGTACATGCATGTACGATGTTTGCTAAACTGTAGGGGTATTATACAAACACAAAAACTGGTTGCCCATGCTGAATAGGGAATGATAATGGCTGGAGACATGAGTCCGATGTTATTCATCAAGCTTTAATCGTGGAATTGGTGTGAAAGCAATGAACATTTTCTAGCCGATTGCAATAGTACATGAAAACAACTTAAAAGACAATTTAAATTAGCGATCTACAAAATTTTGGTGGTAAAAGATAATAACAAAACTACAAAAGAAAAACTCTTGATAGATGGAAAAAGAAACATAGAAAATGAAAGAAAGGAAGTCTTGTTTTTTAGCTTCATAAGAGATTTGGAATAATGAAAACAAACGAAAATAAATATGTAAGAGATAGAACTGTAACTTTTTTTTTCAACGATAAAACTGTAATTCATAGTTGCAGAACGGGGATGGAGATCATGGGTGAACAGTTGGAGGAAAAGTAGGACCCTAACTTTTTTATTTTCATTTTTCTCAAATAATAGGTGTAAAAAAATAAAAGGTTTTGGACAGTTTTTTTTAGATTTCTTTTTCTGCTTGATTTCAATTTGTTTTTATGTTTATGAAATATAAATTATGAAAAAGTCTATATGGCATGTTTTTATTGGACAAGTGATTTGTGCTTTATAGGATAAAAGATATTCTATTTAGATCTCACTGAAATATCTTTAATTCACCGGCTAAACAACTTTTTTTATATATAACTAAATTTCACAGTTATTCCTTTTAGTTTTTTCCGGTTTTTTCTTACCACTATTTTGATGTTAACTGTTTTTAATTATTTTTTTTAATATAAAAATGTAAAAACAAAATCTATGTGGCATAACTCTATTGGTGAAGTGACTTGTGCTTTATAGGATAAAGGATTTCTATTTTTATTTTATTTTACATTATAAACTTGGTAATCTTGTGTGCTTATTATCTGTGTACCCGCATTTTTAAACTATTTAGGAGTAAAGAATGTGCGTAGAGAATTTGTGTTGGTACTATAGAGTCATCATTTCAATATTTTTTAAAGAAGATAAATAGTGGGTGCTTTTAATATCCAAAAATTAAATAAACATCTACATTATTCAGCTTTAGTATGTTGAAAACTTAGTTAGTCAAATTTAATGTGCTTTTTACTTACAAAAATTAAACAGTACAATTGAAAATTCAAAGCATGCAAAGTATTAATTAGCTGAAATAGTGTAAAACGGTGAAGATGGAGTTTGGATAAGATACATGTTATTAAAAGTTATGAAAGTTTGGATAAGATTTTTGTTCGATTTTATGTTAGCATATTAAACCCAATATTTTTACCATCTGACTAACTCTCCGAGATTTTACTCATGGCATCCATTTATATTTGTGGGAAAGAACATTTCAACTGGAATCGAACTGAAAAAAATAAAAACACACGAATTTACGCCATGTTCCTAGACTTTTTACTAAATATAGAGCACGACTTGGTTACATACTCTTTAATTTTTACATAGAGAGAATTTTTGGTTTACACACATTGTACTGATTAATTTAGTTAAGCGGTTTATATTGAACCGGCCTACTCTATTTATATGAAATTATATATTATAAAGTTAATATTATTCATTTGATCAATTAACTTCATTAAAAGAGTTTTGGTTGAAGAAATGAGTATCTTAAAATATCTAGGTGAAACAGTTGTGATTGTGAGCAACTAACTAACTAGAGATCAGAACTTCAGAAGGGACAAGCGCAAAGTAAAAAAAAAAAGAAAGAATAAGAGAAGGTGACGTTGGGGGTTAAGTGGCGTTCGTGTGTCACACCCTGTGCTAGTCTGGCTTGCATTGCATGAAAGAATGAGAGGGACGGTGGAGAATAAAAGACGATCGTAACGTTTCCTTTTCTCTTCCTTTTACCAAACCATTCAAAAAGAGAAACAAATTTTGAAAAGAAAGAAAAAAAAAATATTTTGACGTAACATATTTTAGTATCATTATCGTTGGTTCTCTTTTAGAAACAATTGGTCACATAAGCCTTTAGTCCCATTAGTGGCTTATTGCCTTAACCATTACGGCTTGTTTTGTTTACATCCATGTACGTTGTTATTATCTTCTCTATATATATGGGGATTTGCTTTACCATAAGAAATATACATACTGCATATTTTAGTCTTTTACTATCACAAATATCACATAAATTCTTGGGTCTTCTTTTAAATTTAGTTACGCGTCTCTATTATATATTAGCAATAAAATGATTACATGATAGAAATTCAAAAATATGTGTAATATTTCATGCATAATTTCATAACTAATAAAGTATTAAGATATGCATATTGTCATTGAGCTAGTCGAGATGATTTTAATGGCTAATATACTTAGGCTTACGCCGCATCTTTTCATTACCAAAAACTTTTGTGAAATTTTTGGAAAAAAAAATTAAAATGTGGTATTTTTGAAAAAAAACCTTTTTTATTGGTATTTAAATGAATTTCTCTTAATGTTTTAAATTTGAACGAACATGCTACGTAAGATTATTTTAAATTTTAATAATAATTAAAAGAACAAAACTGTGATTGACATCAACCCATTAATAGCACAGCAGTGGTTTTGCTTTTTGTTTTGTTTTCAGTTTTACTTTAGAAACTAGGATCTCACCCGCGCTACACTACGGAGGAATATTTGCGGACATATACGACATATAAATTTTAGTATAATCAATTATATTAAATCATATATTTGTGTAATGAGTTTGGATAAAATAGTAAAATTAAAAAAAATTGGTAATATCAAATCTCAATGAGCTTATATATCAAATTATCTCCCTTCTACCAACAATTATCTTATCTCAGCCAACATATCTCCCTTTCTCCCTTTCATGCAAAAGAAAATCAAATCTGTTCTTAAATTTTTTAAAAAATATGTTAAGGGGCATTAAAATATATGGCCGTGAAATGTGTTTATCTGTCAATTTGAAGCACATAAAAACAAAAGCTAAATTCAGATTTGTATTTTTTTATTTATAAATCCATATTATTTTTGGATACATTGAGATTTATTTTTGTACCCAAGTTAAACACAATCTATCAACAAATCATGACCAAAGAAAAAAAATATTGTTCTTTATATAAAAACTAACAGATTGACACATGAGCAAATCATTCCTATCAAAAAAAGAAGATTCAAAAAAGCATCATATGTTTCATTGAAGTGATTCAAGAAACATGTATATCTCCAGGGCCGTCTCTACCCCATGACAGAGTAGGCAAATGCCATGGGTCCATCCCAAATATTAAAAAATTTCTTTAAGCAAAAGGGTCCAATTTTTTCAAAAAACAAAATTTATTAAAGGTTTTTAGGTTTTTTAAAAATTTGACAGAGGTCCCATATTTGTTTAAGACGGGACTGTATATCTCGCTTGAAACCATGCAACAATCATAGTTTCGACATAAGTTAAAAATAACAATAAAAATAGAAAAGTTTCAATGATTAGTGAGGAGTGAATATGTTAGTCGAATTCTATATTTATAGGATAAATAAAGTTTATTTCAATATCTAGAGTTAATTAACATTGTCATAAATATGATCTTAATAATATATTTGTGAATCAAATGTTTAAATATAGATTCGAGATATGCTGAGTTTCCAAAAAAATTGAAATCTATAATTATGATTAAGACTTTTTTCAACATATTTAAAATTAAGATTATACTTGCAAATATAATAACTATTATGATATGATTTTGTAAATTGTTACGTGTAACTGAAAATTTAATTTTATTTTTGGTTAGTTTGTAGATTTGAAATCAAATTATACACTATTGTTCCCAAAAATATCAAAATCAGATTATTTATTGAAATTTCGAGTAGTTATGTGACTTATGTCAAGTGCTAATTATTAGGGTGATTTATTTTATTTAGATTTCTTTATTATCTCTAAACAGTTTTTAAATATGGTTAGTTTTTTTCTTCGAATAATTAATATTAAAGGTTTTGGGATTCGAATATATATATTTGGGGAACGCTAAATTTAATTTGATCTTCTAAGATATTTTCCTTAAATCAAAATTTTAAAATATATTTATATGTCGTAATTATGGTAAGTTTGTTTAAACGATAATCCATTAAAGGTTATATAATGGTTTATAAACTTAAAATCATCATATAATTAAATTATTTTCTATTTGATGGTGTAGATAAATTACATTACCATTATTATGCACTTTATTAGAATTATAGAGATAATTTTATAGCAAACTTAATTTTTTTTTGTAAATTTTTAAAATTTGTTTTAAAATAGATTCTCTTTTCAAAAAATTAAAGAATTCTTATTAAATTATTTCGTAGTAAATTTTCCATTTTTTCTTAATTAGTTATTAATAACTTTAGTCATATAAGAAATATGCTATTTTCTAAATAAGAAATATGATTTTATTAAAAATATATATATAGGTTTCCTAAATAATAGGAAACCAATATTTTCGTAATTAATATGGTTTTTTTTGAATTTTTTGTTTAGTTTTCCTTAGGAGTATAATTTAAAAAAATATTGCAAAATTTTCAGATTCTAACCCGATAACCCATTATAAACGAAACAAATATTTTTAACCCGAATCCAATTTGATTGATTTTGGGTAATTTTCTAATTTTGACCCGACCCGAATTCATTTTGTACTTCTCTTTTACTAATATAGAGATTCACGTAAGCATATATTATATATAACTATATTTGATGGTAAAACTGCAATGATGTCAATGAAGATTACTAAGATATAGAAAGAAGAGAGTTACAGAACGATTAAACCTGGAAAAGAATGAATCGTCCACACTCACTCCCAAAATTCTTTAGTTTAATTAGGTGTAAGATTGGCTATTTTAATGAAATAATCATGCATAAATCTTCCTCCATCATACTTTATGATTGTAAGATATGCTATAAGTTTTCATGTAAGAGATTTATTTGCAGTCTTAAACCGTTATATTACTACATTCTATAATTACTATATAAATGTTAGCTTTATCTGCATCTGCAAAGGAAGTTTTAACATTGTCAACTATTGTCATACTTATAAAAACATCATGCTTAATCTGTTTGGAAGTAGAGCCCTTTTCTTTCTTAGTACTAATTATAGTTAACGGATCCGACTCTTCTCACGAAGTACCAAATCCATATCTATTATCTTTATTGTGAACTCAACTTTCTCTTTCTATTATGAGAAGTTAGTTCCAGTGAGGGTCAAAATAGTAGAGACCATAGAACACAAATTAGCAAGATATGATGTTGCAATTTAGAGAATAATAAGCTTTATTTGGGGCTCAAAGTTAAACAACACATTAACTAAAATTATTGAATGCATATGACTATAGATTATAATGCTCATGTGGGTAGTCACTATAATATATCCTAAGATCATAGCTTTCAGAAACTTTTCTCAAAATGATTTATCACAATAATTAAACTATATATGGATATACTTAATTAACTCGTATACGAACAGTAATAAATTATTGAATATGTTTTATGACAATATCTAGCCTACTTTGTGGGTAGCTAATTAATACATAAACATATCAAAATTTAATTTTTGGTTTCGATGTTCAAATCATTATATGATATACCATTATGGTGATATCAATATCTTAATTTTGCACATTAAGGAGAAAAATCTAATCTTTTATTACTTAGGATTTTATATATATATATAATGAAAATTAAACAAAGATTCAAGTCTACAAACATCATAACTAGGATTTAAACCATAGATCTATTATTCTTAATAGATTTATTAGATGTTCACGACTCGGCTCTCATACCACATGTTAAAAGTTAAGATCTTAAACATCTATATTAAGCTTATAATAGAATCACAAAGAGGATTAGAGTAATACCTCTACTCATTGTAGAAATGATGTTTTCTTGAATGGATCCTTGTAGCTTTTTTCTTTAGTGGTTTAGAGATTTGAAAATAACTAAGATATTTAGGTGGAAGATAAGGTTTCTCTCCCCTTTCCTATAAACTATATATTTTTTAGGTATTTTTTTTTTGTTCATGATGGTTTGTTGATTTGTGATGGAACAAATCATCTGTTAGAGTTCACAATTGGTATATCCCCCAGTTCTCCCTCCAATACCGAATTCACTACCCATCTCGGATCACAAGTCATTGACTATTCCTCGGCAGCTAAACCCACTGAAAATTTTGCTTTCCATTCGACGGTTATTTGAGGTATTCGACGCCCGTGGACATCACCATTGTAGTAGAACGTCTGACTCCTAGACTCAATTTGATTCAAAAAATTATATACTAAACACATAGATGGAGTTGATGAAGGCCACATGAATTTAAAAAATAGCTTTCAAAAGTTACTGAAAAAAATAACATGCAAATCCTACTTAATCGATTAAAAAATCATATTACCTTAAGAGAAATTGTTTTCTTTGTACACACCTGAAAAATATTGTACGATAAAAGAAATTAGCTACACTAATATGTACAAAACAATGGGAATAATCATTCACATGCAAATTCAAGAATAACAAAAATGCAAATGGTAAAG
Source organism: Camelina sativa (assembly GCF_030686135.1). NCBI lineage: Eukaryota > Viridiplantae > Streptophyta > Magnoliopsida > Brassicales > Brassicaceae > Camelina > Camelina sativa. The sequence continues at coordinate 11,720,964 of NC_141885.1, forward strand.
TCTACTATGAAAGATATAAAACATTTGAGAATTTCTATAATATTCAAATAAACAGATTTTATTACGATTTCCTTATGAATGTATGTATTAATTGTTATTTTGATTTTAAATTTATTGCTATTTAAATGAATATTTTCCCATATTTAATTCAGTATTATCAAATAAAAATTATGTAATTAATTATTAGAATATTTCACTTGTCTAATAAAATGTAAATTGTTTGAATATTTATAATATTTCCAAAACTACAAAGAAAATTTCATTAACTATATATAATTTTTAATTTTGTTATATATTAAAAATGTTTTAGATTTTGTTATCTATATATATATAATATATATATATATATATTTATATATTCATTTTTACATTTGTTATATCAAGAATGTTTTCTTAATAAAACAATAAATTCATTTTTCTATTTTTAAATAGCAATCTCTTATGGGAGGAGGCGCATTCTCAGCCAGAGGATTCCTCGGGTATCTCAAGTCCATCAGATTCTTTGGTTTTTCTGGTAATCCAGAGTCAGTTATCCCACTGTCAGATAGATAACTTCTGAAAAGTTCATGTTTGGGATGGTGGTGTTGTAAGGACGCTGCTCAGACTTTACTTTTGGGAGCTAGATGTTAGAAACAACTGCACCCGGATTTTCAATCCTCACACAGGATCCACGGGAAATGAACTCACCGAAACCCCATAACTCCAATGATACAACCACCGTAGAAATCGCTCCTTAGAAAAAATCGCACAAATACACCAAACCCCATCTCATCTAGTTACTGAGTCGCACAACCAACCACCCCTAGCGATCGATTAACAAGAGAGATGGGCTGGAATATTTGATTCCATGTAGCCATGGATAACACTTCCCCACGAATACTCTGATTCACTATCAACTCCTCCAGTGTTGATCGGCACCTCCATCTGTTGTCAATCGTCACCCAACGCACCACTTGCGATCCAACACACATGGTGCCGAACAACACTCTCCTAGTGTCGGTCGACACTGAGGCCTACGACATCATTTCCGTCGATCTCTCCTAATCCAAACTTAACTCCATGCTGGTATCGCTCAACACCCCAACTTTACCACAAAAGTAGTCTTAGTGATGTTTTGTAACCTGACGGTGATCTTGGTAATAGAGATCGTGGTGTCGCTTGTTAGTGGTAGTAGTTTTAGTGATGTTTTGAACCTTGAAGGTGGTCTCTGTGACAAAGTTCGTTGTGAAGCTTGTCAGTGGTAGTAGTCTTGGGACGCTAGATACCTTGGTGGTGTTTTAGTGATGCCGGATACCATGGTGGCAATCCCAGTGACATTGTTTGGCCTTGGTGGTGGTCCTGCGGGACATTTCTGTGGTATTTTTGACATTGTTGTGGTCTTTGTGACATTTTGTGGCCTTAGTGGCGACCCTTATGAAGAGTGTTGGTCGTGGTACATTGCGATGTTTCTGCGTGAGCCAGAGAGGTATTTTTGTTCAGCGTAGTACTTGGTCGAGCTCAGAATTATTGCTCTAGGGATATGAGATCTCGAACAACTCATGAAGGGACATTTAGGTTCCTGTGTACCGTTATCTCGTAGTACTTTGTGGCTTGTGGGTATTATTGGTATATCGACTTTAGATGTCGATCCAAAAGCGTTCTGTAGGGTGATAGCCCAAGGGCAAGATTAGACTTCATGGATACCGTAGCTTAAGGGCTGAGGCCTGATAGCAAGCTGGTAGGACTCGAAGGTTGAGACATGAGAGCGAGGGAGATGCATGAGTTGAGAGCAAATAATATCAGAGGCGCGGGTTATTGGCCATATAGAGTCCTCATAGTTAGTCAGAGGATGTGCACGCCATAGAGTTGGATCCACATGAGATCCTTGATTGATGGTCGATATTGCTAGATTTGAGGATTTTGGAAACCTTGTCAGAGGAAGCAAGTCAAGAGGCTTAAGTTGGCGGCTCGCAAAGCGTTCAACACAGTGAGTTGGTATATGCGGACGTATGGTACTTGTCTGGTTTATTACGCTACTTGTCTGTTTTATTACGCTCGTAGGGATTACTTGCTATGAGCAACAGTTAAGCGGAAAGCTATCTTGGTTAGCCGTCTTGATGAAGTTTTCCTAAAAGCAAGTTTTTTTCCCATTTTCCACGTGTTTTGGTTGTGTGGTTGGTTTTGTGTTCCATTAGGGACGAGTGTGTGGTCGGAGTACCACAATTAAGTATGTCAGGAGTTTGTATACGAATCAGGAGGAGGTCTGAGGATGAGGCAGATGGGGCATCAGTGTAGCTGGTAAGTTAGCTGGTATAGAGGTTGTCAGTTAGACAGCAAGTTTTACAACCACATCTCAACGAACTCTCTAAGTTCCCGTAGCCGACACAACCGAAAATCACGGCGAGCTCTCCTAATTCCTGTCTATGCAATCCCGTCAAGAATGATTTTCCAAGTTTCTAAGGAGTTCTTCCAACTTCTAGAAAACCTTGGCGGGTACCCGACCCCCGAACATATTGACTAGTCATCATAGTCATAAGTGCTTTTGAGAAGTCTCTTGATCATCAAACAAGTCTTTGGCGAGAACACCTCACTCCCAATCTCTTGCTTTCTTTGATATCAACTCTCCAACCATACTTATACTTTTAGTTCCAATTAACCCATTCGCGTTCTCTGACTAGTCACATGGTCCATATACTACTCAGTCTGCCTACTTTGGTCCAGATGATCCGACGATGTAAGATCAAAAACTATACATCTCCATCCACACATCTCCTATGAAGTCTCCCCCACTTCACTTTCTGACAACTCATTTTCCTTTACCATTTTCCAGTAAAAATCTCAGTCTCAGATTCCAAACAACTTTTCTTCAGTAGATTCTAGAATCACTGGACCACCATCTAGATTTTCCGTCAAACACTCCATTGAGTTCACGGTTTCCTTATTCGGACTCACTTGTCCATTCTGACTTTAGAATGTTTGTGTTTTGACTAAACATTCTCTCCATATCTTTGCCGATAACGCAAGTTCCTCGAACTTCAAAACTCATTAGTCAGAATGTTAGATCTCCATCTAAACATTCACAAATTTTCACCACAAATAAATTCTCATCCTGGCTTCCATTGCCACCCACATTACAACCAACTTGTACACACCATTTACTTGAGATACTAGATATCTATCTAGAAGCTTCATAACATCACTTTCCGACAACCATTGCTTTAACCAAAAATTCCACGAATATTCTCATTCGCATTAAATCACCGCGACGAAGTAAGTCTCCCACTTATCTTCTCAGAACTCCATCCTTGGATTACTCCATAAAACATTTTCCTACTTGATCACACATGGATCAATCACTTCAACAAAACGTTTGTGCTCTTCCTTAACACTTACTGCGTCTCCACGACCTAGACAAGTCTATTTCCGTTCAAGAACATGTCCTAGAACCATATACGCTCTGATACCAATTGAAACAACCGCACTCGGATTCCCAATCCTCACACAGAATCAACGGGAAATGATCTCACTGGAACCCCATAATTCCGATGATACAACCGCCGTATAAATCGCTCCTTAAAAAACTCCCACAAATACACCAAATTCCACCTCATCTAGTTACTGAGTCGCACAACCAACCATCCCTAACGACCGAGTAACAAGAGAGGTGGACTGGATTATTTGATTCTGTCCAGCCACAGTTAACACTTCCCCACAAATATTTCAATTCACTATCAACTCCTCCAGTGTCGATCGACACCTCCATCTGGTTTCGATTGTCACCCAATGCACCACTTGCGATCCAACACACATGGTGTCGATCAACACTCTCCTAGTGTCGGTCGACACCGAGGCCCACACCATCACTTCCGTCAATATCTCTTCATCCAAACCTAACTACATACATTCTCCTACGACCCAAACACACAAAAACATGCTGGTGTCGACCTACACTACTTTGGTATCGCTCGACACCCCAATCTTACCGCAAAACTGTCTATGCTAGACCACAATAAAAACACTTGATTAAATCCCAAATCAACAGTCTATTTCACAAACCCACCGTTGGATATGAATTTTATAGCACCACTAAGCTCCCCACCAAATTTCAGCCAAATCAGACTCTATTTCATCCTCCAAATGTTGCTCTGAAGTAGCTATCTCGAACTAGTACGCGCAGTCCATCTACAGGTGTTGGTGTTGACGGACACCACAATGGTGTCGAATGACACCAACCTAGAAACACGACCTGAATTCAAATTTAGGCTATTATCAGCCATAAAAAACCAATTCAACAACTAATACTTGATCATAACGATTTAGCACGTAAACCACGCATTCACAGAGCCTATAGCCATAGAAAGCGACACATTGATTCTTTGCAATCCAACTTACCCCATCACAATTAATCTCACACATCTCAACCCCCTAGATGAGCACCAAATCACCTTCTTACCTGGGTTAGGGACGAATCTGGGCTAAGAACAACACCACACGACCAATGGTGCTTTCCTTTCTTCCTCCATGCCTGAGCAATACATCACAACCTCTTTCCTTTTTCTGTCCACCCCCAAAACCATCTTATTTGTCCTCTCTTCTAAGAGATACAACCACCTCTCTCTCTTCTCCTTCAAGGGAAGGAATCGACTGGGGATCAAGACCCCTAAAGAAAGAGAGACATGCTCCTTTTATATGGAAGGTTTAGGGTTCCCTTCAAACTACACTAAACTGCACCAAAATTGGAGATGAAACTAACCGTCTAATCCGAACGTTGCTAGTGTCGACCGACACCCCTTGGTGTCGCTCGACACCAAGTACACAAACAGTTTTCGGGTTACGAGCGTTACAATGTCTGAGACAAAGTCCTTCTCTGCTCCATTCGAAGTTGGAAGCTCTGCTTTGGGTCATGGAGGGTATCTTTGCTGGAGGGGTTGCTTGTCAGCGCTTCGAGACGGATTGTGCAGTACTAGTTAGATGATTCAAGTTCTTGAAGAATGGCCCATATATTTTAATCTTCTAGATGACTTTCACCTGCTATGCGCTTTCTTTCCTCTCTTTTCCATGTCTAAGATATCACGCACATCGATTCAGAAGACGGATTGTTTCGCTCGGTCTTCTAGATCTTTAATCTCTGCAATTTCTTTTGTACATATTTTTCCTCCGGCTTGTAGAACCAATTTTAGAGTTATATTATAGTTAATGTTTGGTAAAAAAAAAGAGAATTCTTATATACTCCCTATGTCTTATAAAGATTGATGTTTAGAAGCTTTTACACATTTTAAGAAAACAATGATTACTGAGTTTAAATATTTTTTTTTTTGACTAATGAGATATTATTTAATTTTAAACCAATAACAATTCAAAATTTTAAATATTTTCAATGAATACTTCTTGAAATTTACAAAACATCAATTTTTGTGGGACAAAAAGAATATTTCAAAACATCAATTTTTATGAGACAGAAGGAGTATATTTTAATGATTATAAAAGTAATATTTTATAATTGTATAAACTAACTAGTTTGTGGTGGACATTGCATGCATGTCACGTAATACAAGGCTTCGATCGAATTAATCAAATCAAAGAGGCCACTAATTAAGTCAATGATGCCAATAGTATGGACGATTTTGTGCATTAACAAATATGCCTTTTCAATTTTTGTTTATATATATATCTATTAGGTTTATAAGTTAAAAAAAGGTAGGACGTGACATTTGCAGGTAGAGCATTTGACATATGAAAGTTTTAAACTTTCTAAAGTAATGGAATCTGAGTAAGATAGTTCGGAAACTGATGTGTCAGATTGAGACCACCTTATTTATATATATGAGTTAACCATCGTTTTTGTTAGTAGACGACATCATGTGTCATATGCATGTGGAAAGGATTTGTCCCATTTCTTCACCTAATTATAATTTAAGGACCATCATTATAAAGTTTAATCGTTCTGTAACTCTCTTCTTTTTATATCTTAGTAATACTTCATTCATATATCGTAGCAGTTTTACCATTGAGTACGACTCTCCTCCCTTTATTTCTCGTTTATTATATATATACTTTTTTCAGTTTAGGAATTATTTTTTTCCTTTTGATACTGATTTTCGATTACAATAAACAAACAAAAAAATGGATACATGACTCTTATACGAACGGTTTTACAAGATAAAAGAAGAAACAACATCATCGTAAAATTTTGGTAGAAGGTCGAAGGAGTCAAAATTTGAGATACCAAGATAATTTTTATTTTTATATATTTAAATAGTCTTTTTATGGTTATAATTTTTTTCAACTGTTGATTTTTACGATTTGATTAAATATGAGTTTCATAATTATTTTATTGTTTTCGGTAGATCTATTAAAATCTTGACGGCTTCAAAAAGCATGTCATAATCGATTATTTTGATTCTATTGATTAAATTGATTGTCGTTGCTTCCTTGCGCTCCGTAAGTTAGCTAGGTTGAACATTTTACATTGTGAACTTTCGTTAACTCATTAGAATGCTCCAGTATCCTATTTTACTCATAATTATGTCTGATAAATTTCTATCTTTTCATTGCGTGAATTGGATCAGCAATCTAATTAAGAAACGATCTTATAAAAAAAGATGCATATTGCATGGTTGAATGGGTGTTTTTGTTTGTCTTGAGTCCCACTTGATCGATTAACGTACGTTCTTCGGTCTTTTTTGTATATTCCGAATAAACTTAAATCCAATCAATTGATAACTAGCTCAAAAAAAGATGTAGCCAACGATATTTTATAATCTATTGCAGAGAATATCTATGAAATTTTTTTTATGACAAACTAAAAGACCTTCTGCTGGTACAAAAGGTAAACTATTTATATATAGTCTGAATTAATTTATTCCTAGCACAATTCACTATTTCTTTTCTTCTGTGAAATGTCATTTTTGTTTTACAAATTATCATTAAAAAAAAACTATATTAGAAGGCTACAACTTCACTGTTTGATCATATAAACCACCATATATCATATAAATATAAGAAATTATGCATAAGAAAATGAAAAAAGAGTAAGAAAACCAGATACATTGATTTTCAAAAGACAAATGAGAAAGTGTCAGCTAAAGCTTTGGGGATTACAAGGCCCCATGTGAGATATGATCTTCTTTTTTATGCTTTGGTTGGTTGACTAACACTTTGAGTGAGTAGACACCCCCAATATCCCTTTTGAGTATTACAACGACTCATTTCTAATATGAGTCTCCCAATTTCTAGTTTTATAAGTATTTAAATTTGCAACTATGAGAAGTAAACTCATATCTCAAAGAACACTTTACCTTATTGGTTATCTCAGAGCCATCCCAATATACAATGTTTACAATTAGTTTATCATATTAGAAATTTTGAAAAAGAAAAAAAAAAATCTGGTTAAATGCGGCATTTTTTTTTTAGCTACCAAGACTCCAAAACCACTTTTTTTTTTGTCATTTTTTGTTTTCGTTTTTTTTTCTTTATTTTTGTTAGTTAGAAAGACAACTTTTTATTGTTAACTGAAATCAAAATTAGGTGGATAAATGCATGAACTATGGAGCATCTCACATTATCTTAACCACTTCCATCATCTATATTAACATTTTTAAAATATATTTTGATATATTAATAAAATATTATACAAAATATTATCACATACAAAACAAAAAATTAGACTCATTAAAAAATAAATGGAATCTATATTATTTCTTATATACATTTATATCCAAACAATCTTTACAACTAATTTTCTACTATTTATACTACCAACCACAATTAACATTTCATAAAGAAGTGGACACATGTTGGCAGAGAGGCTGAGAGTGGTGCAACTGCACCAGATGGAATATAAAAGTTGTTTGATTTTACATTAAACTTGTTGATATAAATGGTGTAGTGGTAATGAATGCACCACCTAATTCAAGAGGTGAAGGGTTCAAGTCCCCTTTAAAACAACATTTGTGTGCGCGCGTGTTAATTTTCGATCATTCTACTATTCCCATTAGGATTGACCGATGGTAATAGTTCATCGAGAGATTACAGATTCGTATCCACACCGTCTAGATCAAAGTCTAAGGACTATGCCTGAACCATTAGGATACTCCTAAACACCCTCCACGGACCACCAGTCACCGCTATCGTATAGTCCTCTTCTAGGTCAAATCGAATCATAAAGAATTTCCTCGGCAAATCTAACACTTCCATACCTCCTCTCGGCTTTCATATTTTCTGAAGTTTTCGGTTCAACGAATCAATAATGATTTGTTGGCCCAACACTCTCACGATCATATAGTGCCGATACAAACTACTGATAGCTTCTAACACCTCATTACCGATTGTGATATCCGGCTCACCGTCCTCTCCATTTAGAAACTCCAAGCTCATCTTTAAAACCACAAACTCATCATTTAACACCGTCTCTGGCGCCAGAACTCCTCCCGCAATACTACCCTGCACCTTCTCCACCCATACTAGGGATGTCACTGGAGTTCCTCCCAGCGGCCGACCATCATCCTCTATGCTTTCATCCTGTTCGCTAGGGTTGCAACCTTTTCAATTTCTTTTTATTATACTGGTAAACTTTTTAAAGTATTTTTTATTAAGTATATGTTTTGCAATACTCTTCATGTGTATATCTATTTAATTTTATTTTAAAAAATTTTCCTATAAAACTGGAAAATTAGATTGTTATTTGATTTCCAGAAATAAAATATGTATTTTGACGGAAAAATACTTATTTTTATTTTGAAAAAAAATACAAATATAATGTGATATTCTTATCACGATGTTTGGCTACATGGATAATAAGGATTACAAATTTAAAACTTAAACATTTAGATTTTTTTTCCAGTGCCAATGGCATGTACATGATGTAATATTCCACAAATTATGTTCTTTATGCCAATGGCATACAGTATGATGTAATGATGAAATATCCCTTATACTATTTAAAGGATAATTATTAATAGAGTTGTAAGTTGTAACTAATTAACCTAATTCAAAAGATAGTATTTGGATCAAAATCTCGATTGATATAGAACTTGATTCCATAAAGAAAGATGGAGAATATTTGTCAAGAGACGATAAAGTAGTATCGCGTCTTTAAATAGAGAGTTACAATCAATGACTTTACGATCCTCGTTAATTGGTGTGGAAAGAAAAAATACTAAAAATTTTCAGTTGCTTTTGGTTGTGATGTACGAGATTTTGTTAAAGCATGTGAACTTTAATTGCTGTCTCTTTGTAATCAACAGGTGAATCTGCAACGAAAAACAGGTTTGAACAGTTCTTTATACTCTTTTGTTTAAGTAATCATCAGCTACTACTACTACTACTCCTCATTGTTAATTCTTATAAATAAAGCATTCGTCTTCAGAACCAGAAACTTCTTTTATTCGCCGGAGCCACTGTCTCCGGTACGAGTGCTTCAGCGTGGTCCATGTCCTCCTGAGATTTAGCTTCTCTGTGAATGCCCTTCACTGTTTCTTCCATTTTATCAGTAGTAATCATCTCCACTGTTTCACTAGAATACAATCAACCAACGGCTTTCTATTATTATAAAGTAGGGACTTCGACGGTGGTTCTCCTCTGGCGATGGTTTTGGACTTCTCGTTTTCTGCATTGAAACTACCACACACAGTGGGATGGAAGACCAAAGAGACGTCTTTTGGTATTTTAGGCCCGCAATAACTATGGGCCCAAATGTAAGACTTAGGCAGATGTACCGTACCTAACTTACCAAACCGGAGAAAACCGGAGTTTTGGTAATTCAGATCAGTTTTAATAATATATGCTTAAAAACAGAGAAGAAACTTTTATTATTGTTTTAATTAGCAACTAACTGATTCGGACCAGAAACACTAAAAGTTTTTATTTTCTCTGATTTTTGGTATAAAGCATAAACCAATCATCCAAAGAAAACCGAAGTGTACCGAAATTATTTGAAACGTATAGAAAATATACTGAAGTTATATAATAAGAAAACCGGAATTTAAATCGAACAAACCAATATAAATGTTGTTTCAGTTTCAGTTTGGAATTGGAACTCAGTATTTTTACATGATCCGAACCAAATGAAGAATCGAAGTTCGAATCCAGTCAATGTTGGCTAGAATTTTTTTAAACCGAACTTGGAAATTAACGAACCCAATTGGACCGAAGTAAGTCCTAATGAAAACCGGTTTACAGATAGCCGGTTAAGGTTCATTATTTGATTAACGTGCTTCGTTGATCTGAGAGAAAAAATCAATCAATCAATCAGTAAAATTTTAGTCGTTAAACGAAGCTTGCGAAGAAGACGAAAATGGCGGATTTGATTTTGAGTTCCTCCGCACAGTCCTCTCTCCTTCACTTCAGACCCAATCTCTTCCTACTCAATACCTCCGTTGCTTCGCCGATCCGAAGTGTCAGATTCCTCAATTCCAACGGTTTTCATCCTCTGGCGTTCGCATCTGGTCATCGACGACTTCCTCACGGTGCTGTAGTTCCCTCTGACTCGAAGAAGACGATCACCGGTGCGATTACTGCTAACTGCGTTGCTTCGGGAGTCAAAGCTGTTGAAGTTGAGCCTGCGATCGATGACGGAGGTGGTGGAATTGGAGGTGATAAATTTGGCGGCGGCGGTGGTGGAGGCGGCGATGGAAATGACGACGAAGGAGATAGTGATGAGGAGGAGAGTGATGGGAAGAAGAATACGCCTTTGTCAATGTCGCAGAAGTTGACTCTTGGTTACGCTTTTCTTGTCGGAGGTGAGATATCTTCATTGTGGAATCCATTGTTATGCATAAGGATTTTAGAACTTGGATATGAAGCTAAGATTATCAATTATCTTGTTGTAGGTGAGAGATTCAATTTTGTCATCTGTTGGCACTTTTAGGGTTTAGGGTTTTACCTGCTTCGTCAGTTAGATTTGATTTTCAAGTTGGGGTTTGTATAGATCACTGTGGATGCGGTAATGATAGCAAAATTTTCGCAATTCTTTATCCGGGATTAGAATCTGATCAGTGATGATTTCCTGAACTCTAGTGTTTTAGTGGAATCCATTTTTTGAATGTTCTTAAGAAGTTGATTTATCTTGGGGAGTTTTAGATACTCCCACAGATGAATAAGGAGTTAGAATTATCTTCACACTCGTTAGTATTTGTGAGAAGAAAAAGGTTCATAGAGGATTAGTTGCTGTTGCAGATTTGCTAAAGATGGGTTTTGATGTGACTTGAATTCTGCATAACTTGATGCAATAATAAAGGTTTTTTTTTTGGATCTGACTGTCATAGCTTTAGGTTCAAATTGAATGGTTACTGTCCTTGTTGATGCCTTTAAGATTCTTTCTATGAGATAATGTTACTAATTTGTTTCAGATCGCTGAGTTTCACAATCCAAAGTTAGTCCAGTCTGTATCCTGTCCTGTGTATGCTTATTAGCTGAAGTTAATTTCCCATTTTATTATGGACTCACAGATATAGCGTATATAAGAACACTGATGTTATGCTTGCCTAGAAAGTGATGCTCAAAAGCCCATGAACTGTTAAATGGTTTTGATGCAGTTGGTGGACTGATGGGTTATCTGAAGAGTGGTAGCCAGAAATCACTCCTTGCAGGTGGACTGTCAGCTGCTGTTCTGATGTATGTGTTCACACAGCTCCCAACAAAACCAGTTCTTGCGTCAACTATTGGCGTAGGTAAGGAAAAACATATCCAACAGCAGAGTAGTTCTGTCAAGTCCTCACATCTGGTAGTCGTAGCTTAATCCTAGTTTGACAATTGGCTAGTTTGAAAAAAGGATCAAAAGTTGGACTCTTGGATGGTGATGATAGTCTTTATCTTTTTACGATGCCTGATAAGATTGCCGCCTTAACACTTGTGTTTGTTTGTGTTGTATAAAAAAGTGATGGCGGGTGCATTAACGTGGGTGATGGGAACCCGATACATGGGATCGAAGAAGATATTTCCGGCTGGAGTCGTGTCAATCATGTCTTTCATCATGACCGGAGGATACATACACGGTATCATGCGCAGCCTTCACTAAGCAGCAGCAGCAGCCAGCACTCGCGAGTCCAATCTATTACAAAGTGTCTGACCTTTTTTTCTTTCTGTGTGTGTTTCACGGTGTAAAGCAGCTTTTGCTACTTTGTTTTGTATGAACCGTAAGAAGAAAAAAACTAGCAAAACGTTCCAGAGAAAGACCCTTTTACCTTTATTATTTCTTATGGATTTAGCTCTGAGGCCAGAATCCGAACTTAGATGCGTTTTAGTTTCTCAATCGTGGAACCAATTGAGTTCACTAAAGCTACAACAAAATTTAATCACTAAATTTAAAGAGAAAAAAAAAATTACTTAATGCAATAAAAAGGACAAGTGTTTTTACTTTTACATTTGTTTCGTCTTCTCCACAATTGTACGGGGAAAAAGAAGAAGAATGGAGTTTGCTTTAGCCAGTTCGAGTTTCCTGGGTACTCTAAGTGGTTCCGGCGACTCTGTTTAGCAGACGAGCTCGAGCCGTGCCTCTCAGAGTCACTGCGAGTGGAAGAAGTTACTATCGCAGCAGAAACGATAAGGTATACACGAGGCTTGACTCTTGTCTGGTCATCCCTCCTCCTCCTAGATTCAAGAAACCGCGTGCCATTGTTAAATTCTTGGGAGGTGCTTTCGTTGGAGCTGTACCTGAACTCACCTATAGGTACGATGATAGTTGATGATTCTGGGTTTAGATGTTTATAGGAATTGGACTAGTTTAATTATCATTTATCTGCTTAGGATGAATAAAGCTTTTGTAATTGTAGATTATGGCTTTCTATAATTCCATGGATTTGCTGAGTTTTGGGTCATGAAGTGCTTCGAAAATTGCTTGCGTTGGTTTCATACATGTGTAAATGATTGATTCTAAAACTCAAAAAAATGTTCCTTTGTGTCTGTATGATTTGTAGTTACCTCAAGGAGCTACTGGCAAAGAGAGGGTATTTAATAGTATCAGTGCCGTACAATGTTACATTTGATCATGAACAAGCTGCTAAGCAGGTTTATCAGAGGTTCAATTCCTGCTTGGACACGATTGTCTCATCTGGAATTCCAACTTCAAACTTGAATCCTCAAGATCTAGCTGACCTTCCTGTTTTCTCAGTTGGTCACAGGTGGGGTAAAATTTTCACTTCTCTCCTCAATTCAATGTGTTCTCACTTTATTCTATATGTGTTTTTTTTTTTTTTTTTGCTCAATCAACCCTATGAATTTTCTATGTCCTGAATGCTGACTACTGTGAACTTTTTTATACAGTAATGGTGCACTGTTACAAGTTTTGACCGGAAGTTATTTTGCTGAGAAGATACCAAAGGTTATGTTACTTGTGAGCTAAAATTTTCAATATCAGTAAAATCAGCAAAGATTAGATCACCAAGATACCAAAGGTTAGGTTACCTTTTTTATTTGTCTTAATTCTAAGCAAGTGTGACGATTATGTTATATCTCTTCTGAAAGGTTAATGCCATCATTTCATTCAACAATAAATCAGCGACTGAGGCAGTTCCATATTTTGAGCAGGTAATATCACCATTGCTTATGACTAGTCTCTTAAGCTTTGCTTGGTTTAGAATGTGTATTAGTTAATTTTCATTGTTCTCCTACATTTCCCTATTTAAACCTTCATTATATAGTTATATGACTCCGAAAGAGATCCCAGGATACAAATAAAGTAGCTAAACGTTCTTATTTGCCTGATCTTGGTGCTGGGGCTATTATCTTCACAATATTGATTGATGTTTGGAATTTTGTTGCTATCTAATGCTTCTTGAACTGAATTGATTTTTCAATAATATGAAAGCCAATCTGATCCTGTAGTTTACAAATGGATGAACCAAACAAATGAGACTATGATTGCTTGTCTCTTAGATTTCCTCTGTTCCTCTGCAGCTTGGTCCTCTCATCCAGCAGATGATGCCAGTCGTGCAAGCTTCTCCAGTATATGAAATGGCTCGAAATGCTTCAGGTGTTACTACTTACGCTATATGGTCTAATTCAAATAATCTATTAATTAGAGCTTGCTAGTAGAAACAAGGTTCAGTCTTTTTGTCTATTGAATCTTAGCAAAGAATGAATGAACTTCTCTAGTTAGTGTTCATATTGTCCTGTTTCATCCATCTTTAACCTTTCAGCTTGGATAGTGCGTCCTAATTTATCCAGGGATATGATTTTATGTTGACATAAGTTGGAGGACTATGCCTTTTACCTTTTCTGTATCATTTATGCACCAAAAAGACTCTTATGGTTCTTGTGAATCAAAAGAAGCTAATATCTTTGCACTTGTGCTCACTTACAGGTGATGTGCTGAAACTTTTACTTGACACAGCTGGGACAACGTTTCTGAATAACGATCAAGAAGCTCTGAAGTCATTTACTAATTTGGTGTATCAGTTGCCCTCAGTATTTGGTGAGGTATTTCTTCAGTAAAGACTTCTTGACTTTATATCGAAGAATGAGCTTTTGTAGTTCCCTTGTAATTAGCCAAGCCCTAGTAATAATATTTTTTTTTTTTGAAACTTTCGTTCTTTATTCGTTGTTCTTTGAAGGTTGGACAAGGGGTGTCTGAATTTCGACCGTCACCACTTGAGAATCGCAATTGTTTCAAGTGCTCCTACAATGTTCCTCACACTTTACTGGTAATGCACTCAGGTTCATTTAGAGTTATATGAGCTTTATGGTTAAAAGAAACACCATTTCACATTACAGGGACGTCTGTTGATTGAATAACGTATGGTGTTACATTAATTAGGTCGACTGAAGAGTGAACCAACTGCTAAGCAAACTGTCGTGTCTGTCCACATTGATCTTGAGTAGAGATTATTAGAGTGTGTTTCTGACAAGATTTGCGCTGGTTTACATTTATGGGATAATTTATTGGACATAAAGACTGTTTTGTTACTCAAAAGTCATAACTAATCTGTGTCTGTGTCTCTGTCTCCTGCAACATTTGTGGCAGGTACAATTCAACTCGGATGCAATCGATGAGACTGATTTGCTTGAAGAAACCCTTAGGCCTCGGATAGAATCTATTGGTGGTACACTTGAAAAGGTCCGGCTGAATGGAAACCATCTCACACCTTGCATACAGGTAATAACCAAGCAATACTAGAGCTAGTAGTTCTGCAGATAAACAACACTGTTCTGTTTTTTTTCTTCCATCTTGTTGTAGTTGGGTTTGATTATGTTCTCTCCAGGACCCAAAATGGCAGATTGGGTCTCTCTACACACCTGCAGATGCTGTGGCTCAGGCGCTAAAGACCATTCCTCTTAGCGAAACTCGAGTTCTTTCGAAAACTATCGTCGACTGGTTTAGACAGTTTGAGAATTGAGCTGTCTCATGTATTGTTGAAGCAATGTAAGGATGGGATATATATTGACGAAAAGACTAGCCCTGATCATTCCCTGAGCATATATCCTTCTCTGAACCAAAAAAAATTGGAACAATATGTATACATGTAAATACATTGGCGACAACTGTTTTCATTGTTAACCAACCCTCAATGCAAAATATAGGGTTCAGGGGTTTGTTAAATTTATAAAATCAATACATAAGTGTGTTTAAGCCATATTGGCAGAGTCACAAAACCAGAGTAGAACGTTACAAGTTACAACCAAATTTGGTTAAATTGTGAGCCACCACTTACTTCTAATCTTCATTTCGAAATAGAGGAAATGTATAGCGGAAAATTCTGAAGCCCAATAATATTTTGAAGTATATTTGTTATCAAATGTTTTTCATTGGTAATCTTTATGAAAGTTTCACAATCTCCCTCAAAAAGGAATTTAAATATATTTATCTTGTTAGATTTTGATGAAAGAATTAAGATTTAAGCGAATTAGCTGGCACATATAAACTAAAAGAGCAATATGGCACATCTTATTTTGGATGCAAACTTGATTTATACTCATATGATATGAATGTGAAACTTATGACAAATCAAAGTTCACAATTTCACATGAATGTGAAACTTACCGATGCTGGTGAACTACTCCTTCATCCACGTTTTTTTTTTTGAATTCTTACTGTCTTTTTATATGATTTTTCCCCCAAATTTCTATGCAATATCTATAAAAAAAATTGTGACATTCGTAATTTTGAATAATGCAATATTTATAATTATTATTGGCAATTTTCTCAACCGTTACATTTGTTGAAGTTGCCTTGTAAAAAAAACAATTAATTATCTCAGGGGTAAAACTGTAAACTGAGCAATAAAAAACCCTACCCTTTAGTCTTCTTCTTCTTCCTCCGCCGGCCGTCTCCCACAAAAAAAAAAATTCGAACTTTCGAAATAAATTATTCGAAACCCTTGGCCGATTAAGCTGCTCAATTCGAGTTCTAGGTGTAGAATTGGTATTTTGGGTTTTGATATTTTTTTAGTCATGCCGAAGCATAAAGATGAAAAATTTGTTTTTGATGACGGCAAAGACGAGGAAGAGAGAGATGAAGACGATGATGAGGCTAATGAAGATCTTAGCTTGAAGATATTAGAGAAGGCTTTATCGAGGCGTGATGTTGGGAACAAGGTTGATTCGGATCTCTCTGATTCTGGTGTAGTTAGTACTGTTATGGTTAATGGAGGAACGTCTAAGGTTAAAAGGGACTCTGAGAGTAGTAAGAAGAAGAAGAAGGTGAAGAGAAATAAGTTAGAAGCTGCTAACGAAATTGTCAGTATGAAGGATTCTCTTCTATATATCTTCTTCTCATTTCAGTTTCAGTTTTTATTATAGTCTCTCTTAATTGCTCTACATATAGCTTTAAATTCCTACTATTTGCAATAGGAAAGTTTGATGCTTTTGTGTGTTTAATGCCTCTCGATTTTTTTTTCTAAATTTTGTATCAGCCTATTGTTTGGAAAGACCAAGATGAGGAGGAGAAGAAGGTGGTGGAGGATGTAGTAAAAGGTGAAGGTGAAGATGATGAGGTTGAGAGATCTGCTGAACCAAAAGATGGAGAACCATCTAGCAATTTGGTTTTGAAAAAGCTTCTTGTGAGTTGATTGAATGAATCACTGCCTTTTTTTACTTTTGGGTAAACAGTATACATCTCTGTGATGATGACCATTGTTGGGGGTTTTGTGTTATCTCAGCGTGGAGCAAGATACTTTGATCCTCCTGATGCAGGTTGGATGAGTTGTTATAGTTGTGGGGAGCAAGGTCATATAACTGTCAATTGTCCAACTCCTACCAAGCGTAGGAAGCCTTGCTTTATATGTGGGAGTTTGGAACATGGTGCAAGGCAATGTTCAAAGGTTTGATTTGGTAGACCATAGAAGTTTTAGAGATATTTTTGTTGCATTGGGTTGCTGAGTAATTTTTTTCCTTATTTTGACAGGGACATGATTGTTACATATGCAAAAAAAGTGGACACCGAGCTAAAGATTGTCC
This sequence comes from Camelina sativa, assembly GCF_030686135.1. Lineage (NCBI taxonomy): Eukaryota > Viridiplantae > Streptophyta > Magnoliopsida > Brassicales > Brassicaceae > Camelina > Camelina sativa. The sequence goes on from NC_141885.1 coordinate 11,738,334, forward strand.
GAATAAGTACAAAAGCGGGTCTAAAGGAGCTCTATGTTTAAGATGTGGAGACTTTGGACATGACATGATTTTGTGCACGTATGACTACTCTGAGGAAGATTTGAAGGTAATTTTGTTTTCTTGAAATTCATTACTTGGCATATGATTCATTTCTTATTCCTTCTGTTATTGTCTTATTGTTGTTTTAAAATTTCAATCAACAAGAAGACCCTTTAATCGAAAAGGAACAGATCATGACCATGTCTGGATTTATCATTTTTTTCTTGACTTTCCTTAACCGGAGGATATATATTCTACTACATCTAATCTCTGATTGTATATCTTGTTGTATTTACTTTGACCAGGATATACAATGCTATGTCTGTAAAAACTTTGGCCATCTTTGTTGTGTCGAACCTGGTAATTCACCGTCATGGGCTGTATCTTGCTACAGATGTGGTCAACTGAGTCATACTGGACTGGTAAGTTATTGAGATTCTGATTTTGAATTAGCCACACTGTCGACTGAGTTTGCTCTCTGAACAGAATTGATCTATATTTCATTTTAGTTATAAGAAAGATGCAGAACTTATTATCTAATTAAAAGAATTCTCTCCAGGCATGTGGTAGACACTATGATGAAAGCAACGAAAATGATTCTGTCAGTCCATCATGCTTTAAGTGTGGGGGAGAAGGGCATTTGAAGCGCGACTGCCCTAACTCTTCCAGTGTAAGCTTTTCACAGAGAAGAGATTCACCAAGTGTATGCTTCAATTGTGATAGAGTAGGACATTTCGCTCGTGAATGCCCCCAGTCCTCCCAGGTAGGCTCTATTTCTCTCTACAGTTGGTGCTTTGAGCTCTTCGCTTCTTTTGTTTTCTCTCACGTTATAATGACTCACAGCGTTGCCTTTTTGCTACATATAGAGGGACCGTGATATATCTACACCGTCGCGTAAATCTCGCAAGAAAAATGAAGAGAACTCGGAACGCAAATCGACTCCCTATGAATCCAATGGGAAGACTAAGAAGCATAAAAAGTCGCATAAAGAAGAACAGCCTCAGACTTCACCACGGAAACGAAAACACAGAGGCGGTTGGACCGCAGAGGAACCAGAAGAAGAACCTTTCCAAAGAGGAAAGATGAGTAGGCCAAAGTCTCCCATTACACCATCGGGATATAACCTTAGGCCATCCAGTAGACATAGGGGTAATGACTATAGATCGCCAAGATTCAGTTCTGGTGGGCATCGCTCGGGTCCTTCACCATCAAGGTGGCAGCCTCATCAGAATCACAGTTATGAACCTGCACCATCAAGGCATGGCAGAGCTCACTACAATGGAGAGTATGCATGGAGCTATGAACGGTAGTAGTATCAGTTGATATGGTCAAGGTCAAAGCTGGACACAGTCTAGCTTGGAATCTATTATGCTTGATGGTGTTTGCTGGGATTGATGGTAGCTTCCGTAGACCTCTTGTATTTGATTCGGGCTTAGGGGCAGCTTCTTGTTGTTTTCTTCTCTTCTCTTCTCTTACACAGGTAGTTTGTTCAATCCTCATTTCCCCTTTACTCAATTCCTCAGAATTTTCCTTCGTTATGTCTGTTCTTTAATTTAACATTTGAAGAGAATTTTGTATTTGTCAAGCATAATTGCTACATCATTTATAATTTATAATTTTGATTTGACTTTTGAGTATTTTGATAGAAGGAAACAGAGCAAAAGGAAAATATTCCTACACAGTGATAGAAGTCAATCTCTATGCTATAGTTGTAAACAAGTACAGATAAATTTGTTATTGCTCACAATTTTGAGTTTGCGCATAATTTCCACTCCAAATAGCTTTCAATGATATCTAGACCGCATAGCTCCTTCACAACTGGCATTGTAGCCGGAACAGGCAACTGAAACATTGAACTGGAGGAACCATCCTCACCTTTCCACATGCATAGCTGTTTGCGTGCTTCTTTAACGGCCTGTCTGGTGGCACAGTGCACCGAGGCTGCCAGTAGCAACGGAGGCTCTCCCGAGGCTGCACTTTAGACAAACGATATGATCGAAAATGTTGATTGCAAGTTTTTGAAATGTTTTTTTGTGAAGGAACGAGTGACTGACCTTTAGAAGAGAGTACGCGTTTTTCATGGCATCCACTGTTTAGTAGTTCGACGTTGAACCGTCTAGGAATGGTGTCAACGGTCGGAATCTTGTATGTCCATGTGCTGTCTGTCAAAACCAGTCCTGATGAATCTGTTATGTACTCTTCAAGCATGAAAAACCCAAGTCCTTGCACAAATGATCCTTCAATCTGAAGAAGATTCAGACAGAAACACATTACAAAAGAATTTTCATTTGCTTTGTGTGCTTTCTTTATTTATTAATACCTGTCCTAAATCGACAGCGGGATTGAGGCTTTTTCCACAGTCATATAAGATATCTGTCTGTAGAACCGTAGTTTGTCCGTCACAAGGTCTACTTCAACCTATAGTACCATCAATGAAACACCAGAGTTACTCATCCTTCATCCAAAATTTCAAGATTTTTGGGAAAGGAAAACAAAGCTTACCTCGCTGACAGCAACACCATAGTTAAGGTACCGCATGGGAAATTCTTCTGGAGTATACAAGTCACTAGCTGATAAGTTCACGCACTGAGCATAAGCCTGCGTATGGATATAACTAGAAGCTTAATCCTTAATTCGTTGCACCAACAATAAGCAGCAAATCAAGGAAGAATACCTGAGAGATCAACTTGTTCCAGCTGATTGGACCACCCGATCTCTCCATCAAAGGTTTCAATCTTTTGACTAAGGTTTCGCAGCAGAGACGAACAGCTGCGCAGCTCCCTTCCGATGTTGTGCTACTTCCTGTGAAATTCCCTTGGACCATGCTCAATGTATCTGATTGTACAACTCTTATCTTCTCCAAGAGATCTTCTGTTCCATCGCATTGTAGCATACCGAGAGCATAACTAGTCATCTGCTTCACCTTTGTCCATATTCCTTGTCCTAGCTCGATTCCACCAACCTCAACAACAATTGTTCCATCGCTTAAAACACTTACTCTCCCTGGAGTTGCAAACATGGAAACCTCATAAATAATGGGTAACCGGGATATCCCTCGTTTTCTCCACATGTTAGAGTCGTTGAACTCTCTGACCATTGAAACCCGCTCATCATAGTTTGAAGATACGCCAACCTTATCCCACATCGAAGACAAAGTGGACTCATGTGGTTCACCAGCACTGTCCTTGTAGAACAGGGCTAAGCTCTCATATGTATGGAAATTAATCTTTCTTATTGTATCCACCTCCAAGGAGAGGCTAGACGCTACATTTTCGATGATGGCTTCAGCGATATATGTACCCTGCACGTCCCCAGGGGCTCTCATGATTGCTCTGCTTAGAAGATTTGTTTTACAAAGTTTGATATCAAAAGATAAAGCGCCCCAGTTGTACTTCTTTAGCGCCCCTATAATATTTGATGACATTAACGTACTAAAACCTAAAGTAGCCCCTGCATCAATTAGTATTTCTAGCTCCAAGGCTGTGATCTTCCCCGTGGATTTGAATCCCACACTGAACGTTATCTTCATTGGATGCCTCCCACCAGTCATTATCATATCGGTCTTGCGGTTTACAGAAGTCCTCACAGGACGCTGCAGTTTATTAGCAGCAACCGCGCAAGCTGTTGCAACCTGAGACAGTGGAAAAGCTTCGACATACTTGGTCCATTTCCTGTAGTAAGTGAGGAAAACAAAAGAAGAAGAGGACAGTTTGTGAAAACTTACTGGCATTGACATGACAGCTTTTCCTCCAAAACCTCCACCGACACGTCTGGTTATGACACGGACGTTGTTTTCAGGGATGCCTAGGCAAGTAGCGACAGAGGTGTGTACGTACTGAGGGGTCTGACTTGAACTATATACTACAATTGAGTTGTCTTCATCTGGCACTGCAAGAGCTGTTTGCGTCTCCATGTAAAAGAAGTATTGCGACCCAAGACGTATCTGTTTCACATCAAAAGTAATAAAGATTAACATATATATATACATATCAAAAGATTTAGCTTCAAACTTTGGAAGAAAACTACGTTACATACTTCCGAGCTGAGAATTCGATGATCAGCTGCAGCCATTCCTTTTGATGTGTCACCAACTTGTTGTGGGTAAAAGATAGGGATAATGTCGAACATACTAGATTTCTTGACCGCGTCTTCTATAGATAAGATTGGTGGTTCCAAACCCTCTGTTTCGTATTCAACAACTGCAAGATTTGCTGCAGCATCCGCATGTCTCTGCGTATCTGCAACCTGTAAAAACAAACTGGTGCTAAAACTGCTGGTTATGCAACTGAACTAATGGAAAAACAGGACTGGACTTACCACAAGGGCGATGCATTCGCCTACATTAATGGTGAAATCCTCTGCGAATAGGCGAACTGAGCCTAATCCAGTCTTCATACCCACATTTTTCCCACCTTTAGGAACATCCTTGCAAGAAATGACTGCAACAACTCCATGAGGTACCAAATTGTCCTTGAAATGAATACCTATTATCCGTGCGAATGGTTTTGTGCTATAGATGAATGCTCCATAGAGGCAGTTTGTGGGAGATGGTATATCATCCACATAGATAGCCTCACCAGAAGCCTGAAGGGAAGCTCCAGCTTTAGTAACAGGTTGACCAACCGGATTATATTCATTGGTTATAGGAACATGTTGTGAAGAAGACAACATTGGTAATGGTTTTGGTGGATCCAAGTTATAACCATTTGAAGGTTTGTCTGTAGTATGATGAGTTATTAAGGTGTGAAGGAACTCGAAAAGGAAGCCAGGCGCCAAGCTTGACCTGTAAGCAGGATTGCTTGTACCGTCTTCAGGAACCACGACATTGCCAAGTAAGGTGATAGCCTCATACAGAACTTTGTCAGTGATTACTTTACCAGACAGGAACTCTTCAATTTCCTTGCACCTAATGGCGTGTTTGGTCCCGAAAGCCAATCTACAGTTAACTACCGTTGTATCCTTCACTTCAGCTAAGAAAGCAGCATTCAGGTAAGCCAGAGCGTTTCCATTTGGACGAGGTGCAGCTCGATAGGTTTCAAAGAGCAATTCAGAGTTTGTTTCAGAATGCCAAAATGGAATTTCAATACTCACAACCAGATCATGAGCCTCAAGAGGAGATCCTGGGAGAAACTCTTCCAGTGTTAGGTTTTCGAGTCCTCTTGGCAAGCTCATTATGTTAACAAATGCACCAGCTGCAAGAAGTATGGTGGCCATGTCAGAAGGAAACTGTTTCCTCTGAGCCATGACAAGGTTTCCCCCAATGCTACCTAAGTTCCTAATAAATCTCGCCGCAATCTTTTCCATATGAGTAGCAAGTTTTCCAAACATCTTCTCCACTCCCGGTGAGACCCTTATCTCCTTCAAAGCAGCAATAACTTTAGAAATTGATACCACTGATCCTATCTCAACCCCATTCTGTTTTTCTCTTATCTCTTTCAGCTGCGGGATTCGAGTTATATCTATGTATTTGTCATAACTCTGCTCTCTTTCATCCTTATAGTATCCCATACTTGTGTTACCAGCAACCAATTTCATTGAAACTCCATTACCATTAGCCTTGTAACCTACTAATACGCTCTGGAGTTCCTCAACATTCGCTGGACTGCACCATCGGTACATCCCTGAATTCATAGACTTAATCTCATCCTTGAGGAACTCTGGAAATGTACAGACACGCTTCTCAATATCAAATCGAGGTAAACTCTTAATAGAAACCTTATCCCCTTTCCTACAGAAAGAGTTGAGTCCAAGATCCTCAATGTCAACATCCGAAGCAAAGCTCTTGCAAGCATCAACAATCGGACGGTAGCCAGTGCACCGACATAAGTTTCCAGAGACAGCCTTCTCTGCTTCGACAGCCGTAAGCTCGGAAGAATGAGACTTGTCAGCGTCTAAGAGTGCAGAGAAGAGAGAAACAGACATCCCTGGTGTGCAGAAACCACACTGAGAGGCGTGGAAACCGGATAATCGCTTGTGAACCGGGTGGAAACCGTCTCTGCTGTTCCCAAGTCCTTCTCAAGTCGTAATGCTGCAGTGGTTTATACTGCAGAGAAGGGTGAGACAAGAGCTGACAGTGAAATCTTCTACTTGTTCTAGAACAGGATCGTACTTGGAAATAAGAACAACACAAGCACCACATCCTCCTGAACCAGACAACAACAATAACACAATATGAGACAAAGAACACCACAGTGAAAAATTAAAGAAGAAAAGAGAATATAAAGTAATCACCTTCGCCGCAGCTGAGTTTAACACTCTTGAAAGGAGTCTGATAACGAAGGAACTCCAACAAAGTTGTTGAAGGATCAACGGAGGAGAGCTCAAGGTCGAACCTTTGCCCATTAATGGCGAAAACCAAGCTCATTCTCTCTCTTCTTCTCTCTCTTTCTTTCTTTCTCTGTCTCTGTAATCACTTATCCTACGTAAGTGTATTCGGAAAATTCCTCGGCCACATACATATCGGCCACATACATAAAAAGGACAAATATTTCAAGGCAGTGTGGACATCGCTTTCACCACTAAATCGAGACTTGTCTACCTAATAGGCTAATACTATTATGTGTACACTTCTTTATGTCTCTAAATGGTAAAAGTCTAAAGTCTAAAGACCGACCTCTCATCTGCCTACAGAAAATTATAATAAAAAATACAATACAGATGTCTTTATCACAATAAAGATGTCTTTATCACAATAAAGATGTCTTTATCACAATAAAGATGTCTTTATCACAAAATGGATAGTTGTTACAAAAAAAAGTTGTCATTCATAGAAGAAGATACTTTCTAGTTTCTACTATGAGAGTGACAAGAAAAAGATTTATAAGATAAGCTCAATTATTTGTGTGGAAACTGTATTCGAATTAAAAATATATATTATACAAAAAATACACAACACACAAGAGTGTCAAATAATGCAGTATTAAGGAACAAGAGCGAAGATGTTAGAGTCATGAAGGATATCTGAATAATAAAGGTTGAAATTGAGGCAGTCCCAAAAGCGAGATAGCCCAGATTTCCCATGTTTTGGTGATCTCAGGTGACACTTATGCAGCTCCTTCAACTCTTTGTCAAAATTTTGCTTAACCATCATCACCTGTTTTAATGTGAATATAAAGCTCAGCTCTTGCAACAAACTGAAGAAATGAGGATTTCATATGTACACTCTTTATCTTCTTCTTTTTTTACCTGAGATGTGTTTATGCCCACCGTTTTTGTCCATGAATCGTTTGGGACTCGACCTGTACTCTGCATGCCTCTGGGAAGACAAGACCTGAAGTCCACTGCGCATTGCAAGATGTTCTCTATGATGTTAGATATTACTCGTGTTTCGTCAGATAGGAAACATCTGCAAGTGTTTGATAACAGGCTGTTAGATTAAATGGTGTATCCCCAAAATGGAATAACTACATCAGGTCAGTCTAGCTACAGAGCCACAAAAAGGTCAAAACTTTGCTTTGCAAATGACTTATGGCTTCTGAAGCTGATAGAAAAGAAGACTTACATGCGCAGAGCTTCGCTTAGATAAGCCATATGCACAGATTCAAGATCCATCATATCCTTCACCTGACAAAACCAGAGGTGGTGGAATGTGTTATTCTTATGCCGCAAACCAAATAAAGATAAAACCACCACTGGAATCGCAATAAAACTATACACTATGCACTTAAGTTTCATAGTAGCTAAGCCATTTACTTCAAACCAGTACCAATAAGCTAGAGTGGCAGAAGTTCGCTTGAGGCGCTCATATTCAACAATTATAAAAAGAATCCTACTTTTAGGTAACTTGATATTTCGGTAGGCCATCACAGAGGCATATTTACATTTGGACAAATAAATCGTAGAGTGTAAGGTGTGCCCAGACCTTATGCTTCAGGGAATGAAGGAACTTGGACCATGATACGTGATACAATTCCGAATGTACATATTGCTGTAGTGCTGTTACAAAATGGTTGACCTGATGCCTGACACATAGAAGAAAAGACGTCAAAGATACCCAAGAGAACATAGAGACTCCATGATCTGAAATTCTGAATGATACATTGTGTATTAAGACAGTTATGAAGAAAAAATACGAAGGTTTGTCAAAAGATATGTAGCATTTTCACATATATTGCATGGATTGAAAATTTTCACTGCTTTTTGTTACTCTTATAAAAGGTCAGGCCAGAAGAATTATGATCACCATACCTAATTATGCAGTCGCATTGCCTAATACATAGCTCAATGAGTCACTAGAACATTATGAAAGTGTGAAACCTTAACTTTAAATTTACCTTAGTTTCATCAATATGTTTAACCACCGGAGTTCTTGCTTCAATATCTTCTCTTTATTCGCATGCATCATATGTCTCACATCCTAAAAAGACAGTGAAGTCATTGTGCCAAATAACATATTCCACGAAGAATATAAAAAATTGCAGCAAAGATTTAAGGGTAACAAGGAGTGAATCAACAAAGTCGAGCCTTTACCTTCAGTGAACACCAGACATCAGTTACGGCATAGGCTGCTAATTTCACTTGAACCAGAAACCCAAATACATCAGCATACGCTTTCAGCGCATCGCATGTTAAAATTATACTGATTGGCCAGTCAACTCGATAACCCAACCGTAGGAAATCAAAGGATCGTACTCCTGAAAATTTTCACACTACAGTAAAAGATTTTAAAGCACCACACACAGTAGTATTAATTTGCTAAGTGCAAGACAATACCAATGGTTGATGGCGGGAGATGAAGTGTGTCTTGTCCTTTGTACAAATATAACCTGTCTTTACAAGTGTCTCGTTCACATGATGATCGTTGGATAGATGATTCTAGAAACCCTTGGATTTCGGCAATTTTCTTATCTGGCTCCGTAACAAGCCATTTCTGGGAATCCAAACGAGAGAAAATAGATATAAGCATCATCTAGAGATGTTCAAAAAACTCATCACAAGAAAATAGATTAATAGCAGACTTACATGATGCCAAAGGGACACTACAAATACATCTGCCCAATCTGCTAGTTCCATAAAATGATACCTACGTAGAGCTAGCAGATGTTCTTGCAAGCCAAATCCTTCTTCGAGCAACTTGATAGCTAGCTTACTTACAAAGTTATATCTTTTGTCTGTTAAGGAAAAAGTGATATATGAAAGATGACATGTTATCATGAGAAAAACATCCCTAGAAAGGAAATGCCAGCCAGATGTTAAATTATAAGCCTAAATATATATGTGTATAGCAAATGAAAGTGTCAAGAAGGATACTGAAGATATATTTCCTGAAGTAGACATTTGTGTATAACAAAATCAAGTGGCAATTCAAATGTACCAGAAGAATCCTGTCTGGAATCACTAAATGCACTAGTTTCAGGGTTATTTGATCTACAAAGCATACCCTCCCATCTACCTCCACCAAATGCATTTGGTTTTTTTTCTTCAGTGCAGCCTTTTAAACCCGAAGATAACTGACTGCAAGAAACTTTAGGATCGTCAACCTGAAACTTATCTGTGCCACATTCTTGGTTGGCATGGTGATGACACTCTCTATCAGTCTTAGAACCATGAGATTCCTTGTGAAAATCAATAGGGAATCCTACAGGTATCCTGGCAATACATGTTTTTGAAGGGTCATCCACCGCAGAAAAATCAAACCAAGGAAATGATTTCCCCTGGTCCCTTCTGTTTGTGTTTCCGTGCTTGCTCAGAAAATCACATCTCAGTAAAGGATTCATACTGAGAACCTTGTAAGGATAGTTTACCTTTGTGTCTTTCAACAAATGTAATTTTGATGAGATGCCGCTTTCCAGCAAATCATGTTCTCTTTCGTGTCTTGAACAGCTGCCTCTGATGGAACTGTTGTTTAAAAATAGTTTGCTTACATCAGTGCTCATTAAATGTCTCTGTTCCATCCTAGCTCCTGTTAGATTTCCTGGATCTTCTCTGTAATCATCCGCAGACTTCTTATCAACACAAAACGGATTTCTAGGTAATCCGCCAAGGGGCCATGACTCAATAGAAAGAGGGCCTCTAAATTTATCATGCTCACATACTTCAGTTGACTCTACTGGCTCAATTTTCATCCACTGAAGATTAGTATCAGCCTTCTCACCTTTCCTCACAATTTTATTGTCTATATAACCAGAATCACTATGCTGAACAAGACTCTGATTACAACTCCCAGCAGAGGCAACAGAGAAACGTAGAGCTGATAAATAATTTTTTGGAGGTCCCACTAATGAATTTTGTGAATCAAGGAGTCCAACATCGGATGCTTCCAAAGAATCCCTAGCCGATGAACATTCAGATGAGCATGACGCATCTATGTCTGAAAACCATCTGTCTTCTATATTCTGGTCATCCGAATCCGAACCACTCTGGTCCCTGAAATCCCAAGAAAATGTCATCAATTCAAGTTCAGCAGGCTGGGGTTAATGATAAATAGAATCAGGAAAAACACCTGCTCAAGTCTATTGCCACTGTTGAAGGACTTAAGAAACTATCATCCAGTGTGAAATCAAGAGAACTTTTCTGAATTTCTTCTCCACTGCCATAGGAAATGGGTAGTAAAGATATTGCTCCAGGAACCTAAAATTAAAATGTCAAAACAAGGTAGGATTGAAAAGAAGTAACTTCTCGTTAGCTCCAAATACAAAAAAGAAAAAAGGATAGCATATAAGGTCCCTATATAAATCACTTGCATCGTCAGCTCACAGTCAATAAAACCAGAGAATGAGATGCTTCTACAATGCTGAATGGTGTAATATGAAGGAATGCTTAAGTGTATCGCAAAACTGACACTATGTACCAGGCATTTAAGATTTTCCGTACATGCACTTTTAGGTCTTGTTAAACCAAGACATCTGCAAGCTACTGTATGAGAGAGACTCCATGATGTTGATTTTCATATTATAATTTATAATGTAGGTTCGAAAATAGATATTTGATGTCATTCAGGACATTAAAACAAGGTTTCAACTGTACTATTAGTAGGATATTAAAATTACCTAGGGAAAAATTGGGTTCACAAGAGTAAAATCACCTATGGCCTATAAAACGAGTGAAGTTAGAACTGGCATAGCAATGAGAGAGTACAATCCGACACAAACAAAAACGACCAAAGCTTCAGAAACAAAAAGAAGAGATCAAGCGCTAATATTGGTAAATAAAAATCAAAAGATGCATGATACCTGCCCAGGAAACAGTTCAAACTTTGTCGAAAAGTCACCAAGTTTTTCCAGCATCCCTTTGTAGTAATTGTCTCTTTTCTTTATCATCACTTCTATATGTAATTTGCTGAAAATTAATGGAGATGGGTACCCTGGACTAGTGGTAGAATAATATGTCCAGCAGGGAAGAAGGTCTGTGTAATTTTTGTGTCTAGATGCAGGAAGATTACACAGTTCAAGAAGTTTTGTAATTACTTGAAGCTGTTGACCAGCCCTTAGTATAGGTACCAATACGCCGTTCAAGAAACATGGAACAAGCCCTCCTTCTCGCTCCTAGGTTGCAGAAAAGGAAGAATCTGATGCCAATGGTTTAAAGATACAAAAATCAAAAATGCAGTAAACGCAAAGAAAATATTACCCTCACGCTTTCCAATGGGGATATTCCAGGCTTATTCCAAGAAAAAGATGTTGGTTGACTGACACATTCCACCATGAACTCCTTGTGAGGATCGTTAAGTTCGGCTTTATATATCCAAGATCTTATAAACTCACAATATGGCTCACATGTTTTAAGGAACAAAAACTTAAGCATAGCACTATGAGCAGGATCAGCAACCTACAACAGAACATGGCGGGAAAAATAGTCAGAAAAAAATATAAACTGTACAAGATCCTGGCTCAGTACATATAGCTTAAGAGAGTGCAAGTTTCAGACTCGTCAGTTTATGTATATCACTTCCTTTTAAACATAATTTGCAGCTATAATCACCATATCAAATGGTCCACATCACAAGGTGCATATAATTATTTAAATGCCACGTACTGATATTCTTTCAAATTTCTTTACAATATGTATAGACAGCAGTAACAAAAATGCAAACTTTAGAGAGTAGAGTACAGAGATGCAAAATTTAAAGACACAAAGTAACCATCACTTAAACGTGAACTGGAAACAACTTAAACGGAAGGTGCCTCTAGGCTACATTAACAAATAACGATGTGCGTCATGAGAGGAAAAATGAGGACAAATACTAAACGGGGAACATAGCGTAGCCTGACCTGTAGTTGGGAATATAAGTAAGTAAGCAGGTCGCTTCCTCTGTAGAACCCATGAAATCGCGTGGTGGCTTCCTTAATCAAACATTCCCAAGGAGAGGTACAATAAGATAGGGATATATCATACAAATAACATATGTTCGCTAGAGCTTCAATCTGTGTTCGTAACTCTCTAGTATGCAGAAAAACTTCCAATAATGTTATATTTGGATGAACGACGTTTTTAAGGCAGCCTAACCAAGACGAACCATGGTCAGACCCATCAACCATGTTTGATGAACGCCTCAGTTCTATAGATGCACATAATGTATCCAGTCCAGATATATAGCCTTCTAGGACCTTTCTCACAGCAATGGCAAAAGCCTGATTAACAAGAGTATAGCAGATCTTGTTATTGGCTTCTTCATTTTCACCAATTTTATAGCTCCCCTGTCCCTGACCAGCTGTTTCCACATCGAAATTCAAACTTGTGAAATAGTCTATGAACTTGTGGAGAAGAAAAACCAAAGAACCAAAGCAGCCTATGTTTCTAAGAATCTGTCCCAGCGCATCAGTGCTTGACAAGCGATGCCACAAGCTCGGAATTTTGTGGTGGGTCCTGTCAGCTGGTTCAGAGCATAATGCAGAAGAGAGCTGTTCTATGCTAATAAGAGAAGATTCAACACCTTGCAGAGCATTAAGGGCCAACCTGACCAAGCTTGATTCCTATGACAAGAAACAAAATGTAAGCAAAGAAATAGTTTCAATTACGCACCACTTGATGGAAAGAGCTAGATTATGAAAGGACTAGATATGTATCTATCTCAATTAAAAACCTAGATCGATTCTAAAGTAACTCATAAAAATTGAAACTTTCCCAAATCCACAATTAGGGTATCCGATCCAAGCCACAGAGATAATAGAAAGAAACAGATTTGATACTCTAACGCAAGTTGCTCTCTTTTTCACAAGTACTAAACTTACAGAGACAGAGGAAGAAGACGAAGGAGTAGCAGAAGCACGACTTGGAGGAAGAGATCGACCACTCTCAGAAGGTAAAGATTCCCAACTTCGCGGAGGAAGGTACGGCTCCTCCACTTGAAGCTTCTCCAGAAGCGAAACGAGGGTCGTCGCCACTACCGGCATTATTATTACTTCTCCCAGTCTCTCACTCCCAATCACAGAACTTTAAACTTGGCCGGAATGGTTTCAACGGCAAAGGGTTTCGTCGAGTCGCTTCTCGAATCCAAAAAAGCAGAGATCTTTCGTCATTGTGATTCCGAAACAAGAGAACCGTAAAATACCCAGAAGCACAAAAGCTGAGTATGATGAGCTTCACGCACACACGCAGTGGAAGGAGGAGGAGGAGGAGGAGGAGGAAGCAAACAAAAGTGAAGATTTTGAAATACAGAGAGAGTGTTGTCGATGAAGAACATTTGGGCCCAATGGGTTTAACTGATATTTTTTTTTTTGTTTTTCTAAGTGAGGGATGATTGATTGTCCAAAGCTCCAAATTGTCTACATTCTTTGGTGACGATTCATACATGAACTAAAAAGAATTGGTCTAAATCTTCTGCATCGAACTAAACGTTAGATTTTTATACTGCATTGTACCGGTACAAAAATAGTTATTTTTATTTATGACAAAGTTAGATTTTTACAGTTTTCTTCATCAGCATTAAAGTTATGCAATTTTTTTTCCTTTTTTAATGTTTTTATATACATTTTATGTTTAATATATGCATTTTATCAAATTATAATGTTGTAATATTATATTTTTATCAAAGTAAAAAATATATATAACTTTAACAATTAATTTGTTTTATTAAAATAAGTCACTAAACTTTCTCCCAAATGACCAAAAATATCTATTTTATATGGTTAGTATGTACCTTTCATATGGACATTATATTGACATAAATAGGTGATTAAATGGTGGCTAAATCACAAATTAAGGAGGGTGTATTGAATTTAGCATTTTAAGTGATTGGTTTAAAATTTATAAATTATATGTTATTCAATCATGAATTTTAATAAGTCTAATGAACTTCAATGTTATTGAACTAATGATTTAAAAAAATATACTTTAAAATCCATTGTTATTGAAAATATACTGATGATTAGAAAGATTTGAGAGGATTTAATTAGTCAAAGATAATTCAAATATCACAGTTTTAGATAAGATTTGAAAGGATTTTATAATAAATCATATCAACTTCCTTAAAATCATTAAATCATATAAAATTTTATTAAAGCTCAGATCTAGGAGTGTCAATCGTGCTGGCCAGCCCGGCCTGGCCCGAAACCCGTAAAGCCCGCATATGTTTGAGCCCGGCCCGAAATATTTCCGAGCCTATATTTCAAAGCCCGAGCCTGACCCCAACAGGGTTACAAGGCTTTTCAGACTTTTTCGGGTTTATCTTACAGATCAATGATTCAAACTTATAAAAGTCTTAAAAACATTGTTTAAAGATGCACTGTAAAACAAATCAATCAAATTTTAATAACTCATCTATATTCACTACAACCAACTCAATTTAAAAGAAAAAAATTAAAACTAAATAAAATTATATACTTTAACCAAATAAAACAATATATAATTCATATAAAATATCATAGATAAAAATTTTAAAAGTATTAAGCATGGTCTGATGATCATTAAGTAAATATGAAAACTATGATTAGAGTTTTAAACTTTATTTACAATAAATCATTAATCAAATATTGCAATCAAATAAAAATATTAACAAAAAAAGTATAAATATATTTGTTAAAAGGCTTTTTGGGCTGATCCGAGCTCGGTCGGGTTAAGCCCAAAAAACCTTATAGCTCAAACGAGCTGAATCCGAAAGGCTCGTTTTTTCTAGACATATATTTTTAAGTCCGTTCTGGACCGGCCCAGGCCAGCCTACGAGCTTTGGCCCTAATTGACATGCCTACTCAAATTATATGAAATACTAGATTCAATACACTTCATAAATTTACATAATAATTGTTGTCTATGTAGTATATCATCTTTGAGTATGTAAAAATAAAATTAATTATGTAAACTAAAATGAAATTAATTCTAAAATATTATTAGAGGCATAAGAAGAATAAAGCGGTAATACCATAATACTAATGTGTAATGACATAAGTTGAAGAAAATGACAATGGCAAAAATAGATTTTAACCACCAAAAAAACAAATAATTAAACACTTGTGTATACGTAACCAATCTATTACAGTATATACTTGTGTGTAATATTAGGGTAACAACCAAGTGTCGATATTTCAACTGATAAAGATTTTTTAGCAAAGTTTAGAGGTCGCTAGTTCGAACCGACGTTTGGGAGGGAATCATATAAAATGTCTTGGTCTATGGCACGTGGGAATATACGGGTCTAAATAGATAAATCAGTAAATACAATAATCTGTTTAGAACACGTAGGCGAATACGTATGCGTGCATATATATGAAGAAAAATAACACGTAGACGTAGACTTAGATGTGAATGTGTGTGTTACAAGTGATTAATTTAATCACGATGGTGAAGTGTGGTGCTATTGGTGTGGAATCTAACCACACTCGTCCCTCTTTTTTTTTTTTTTTTTTTTATTATCAACTTTTTCTCTTAATTTATTTTTCTATAATTTATTTGTCAGTGCTTTCCAGTTTAGCAATCCATCTATTTTTTTTTTTTATCTTTTTGTATTATGAAAAAAAATATATAAAGTTATACATGTTTATGTTATTTAGCTATTAACTTTTTTGTTTATAATTTTCACTGGCACACGACTCTAATTGCTGGATCAAAAGGATCCTCAATAGACCAGCCGTTACCACTTCATTTATGTTTCTAAAACTACACGTAGTGCTTAATTCCAATTCCAAGGTTTGAAAAATTATGAATCAAAGAAATAAGACAAAAACAAGTGGGTTTTAGTCCAACAAATTTTCAAATATATATATAAGTCAGAGGTGTTTATGTTAGTGATGATGATGCCCCACCACATTAATATTATCGACTCCACCACATAATTATTTTTTCGTCCGTAAGAATTATTATACTCAATTACAAAATCTCTCCATAAATAGAGCTCAACGTAGGCGTGTGTTCTCCACACTTCACAGATATTCCTCACTTCCATTTTAACTCTTTCTAATTAATCTAACGAAGATCCAAACCATGGAATCTCACAACACCTTGAACCTTGACATGGAGAAAGATCAAGAAAAGGCTTTCGACTACTCCAAACGAGCTCAATGGCTACGAGCCGCCGTTCTTGGTGCAAACGACGGTCTTGTCTCGACGGCTTCACTTATGATGGGTGTTGGTGCGGTGAAGCAAGACGTCAAAATCATGATCTTAACCGGTTTTGCCGGTTTAGTGGCCGGAGCTTGTAGCATGGCGATCGGAGAGTTTGTCTCCGTTTACTCTCAGTACGACATAGAGAAGGCTCAGATGAAGAGAGAGAGCGGAGGAGGAGGAGAGGTAGAGAAAGAGAAGCTTCCTAGCCCGACGCAAGCGGCTGCGGCGTCAGCGTTAGCGTTTTCTCTCGGGGCGGTTGTGCCGTTGTTGGGGGCTGCGTTTGTGAAAGAGTACAAAGTGAGGATTGGTGTGATAGTAGCGGCGGTTACGTTGGCGTTAGTGATGTTCGGATGGTTAGGAGCGGTTTTGGGGAAAGCACCGGTGATTAAGTCGTCGCTTAGGGTTTTGATTGGTGGATGGTTAGCTATG